>NW_024393385.1:0-1372 GCF_016617805.1 Bactrocera tryoni
CCGAACTGTCTAACCGATTTTTCGTATAGAACAGTTGGGTTATTTCTAAATAGCTGTATGCCGTCTTACAGCTTCAACTGTATATTAAGCATACATATGCGCATACATAATTTTTTTTTTAAATCAAATTGGAATGGACTCACTTTTTCTTCCGTCAAGGGTTTTTGGGCAATACTTTGTGTTCTCCTTAGTCGTTTTCCTCTTTTTGGTTTTTATTTCTTCTTCCGTGTTGAGTTTGTATTCTCTTCCCACGTTGCTTGTAATCCTTGTCTGCTCACTGCAATCTAGTTGAGTTTTTTATATATGTACGTACATATGTACATATGTACATGTGTATTTCGTTTTATTTTCACAGCACTTTTTCGTATTTTTATTCTAGTTTCTATGATTTGTTGTCACTTCACTTTAGTATTGCACTTTAGTTTTTCGTTTCTTGAGTTAGTTATTTGTGTTATATCGCGCCCGTTTATGTATTTTGTGGAGTTGAGGTTATTGACCTTTGTTTTGTGTTTTAACGCGCCCGTTTAATGCTTTTTGTTAATATGTATGTATATGCAACTTTTTTTTTTTTTTTTACACTTTTTACTTTTTTGTATTAGTTTTTATTTTTTCATTTTTAATTTACTAATTTACGTTTGTTTTTTTTTTTTATATCTTAGGTGCCTTTCTGAGAGGCTCGAAGGACCATTTGTTCGCTGCACTTAGTTTGGGGGGTATACTTACCTTTGCCTGTGGTTAGGTATCCCTTTTTGCTTATGTTAAAACGAAAGATTTGTAAGTTAAAAGGAAACAGGTAAAAATTCACACTTGTATTTCCGGGCAAAAGTTCAATATATACACTGGAATTTAGTTCACAATATTCTATGTGTTTTCGATCTTCGTTTTCACAATATTTTATGTTTTAGTTGATATATAAATTTTCTTTTTCACAATATCTTAAAATTTTAGTAAATATAATTTTTCCTTTGGTTGTGTTATGTTCACTCCTGCCACTGTCAGTGCACCACCACACACACGACCGAAAAAAAAGGATTCTCCAAATTTTGGACCACAAATCAACTGGACGCGGGTCAACCGTAGACGAGCTGGTAAAACGTGTATATCTTCGTCGGGCGTAAAAAGCGAATTGGTTTCACCCCCATCTAACCAATCCCTTTTGATCGGTTAGGTGGTGAAAAGATAACGTATGGTGTGTGTGTAGTGTGGTTGGTTTGTTGCGTGGGGTTGCGTGTATGATGGTGTAGGTTGTGTGCTGAATGTTGTGTTGTATGATGAGTGTGAGTTAGGTGATAAATGTTATGTTGTGTGCTGCATGTTGTGTGGTGTAATGAATTTTATGGTGAGGGGTGAGATGCCATGAAGTCGCATAAAC
>NW_024393386.1:0-4191 GCF_016617805.1 Bactrocera tryoni
TTACCTCATTAGTTAATGGATGGAAAGAGTCAAACACTTCCTACAACATCCAAAAAATAATAATTGCTTCAAATGACATCGTTTGGTCAACATATAATAAAAGACAGATTCATGCCTACTACAGTATACCATAATTGTTTTATGAAATTAATTTGTATTTGTATCACAATTAATTAACCAGTTCCAAACAATACAGATAAGGACACCATCACCTACTGGGGCAATGCTGCAGCGCCAGATGCAGACCCAAATTTGCAAATTTATTTATGGCAATCAAGTGGAATTGATACACGTTGTATCAATCCAACCATCAAGCGAATCTTTGTCAAAAAACTACAAACATTTCTTCACGAAAAATGAATTAGTGAAACAGCCATAAATCAATAAGAGCGACAAAACACCCTGGAGAGCATCCAAGGAGGTTTAATTCAACCAATATTTAGCATATTATCGTTGGAGAACTTGCAATCAAAGATATTGTACTTCATCGCCAACAAGAATTGAAACTTGATATGAAACACATAGAGCTTATGATGCTTACACACCCATTAATTTTCTGGCTGAGAAGAGGGCACCATTAATATCAAATGTTTAATCCAACAACAGGTATTAGATTTCAAAACAAAATACATATATTTCAATATATAATCTATTTATCATATCTACCAGGTGCTGATACACAAAAGCCTCAGCATAATTATGCATACAAACTCCAGATCCGTGAAGTCAAGTACCACATTTTGATGTGTCAACCTCTTCATCATATGCACGATGGACGTCAAAATTGAGACTGAAGATTGACATACATCCGTCTTAACCAACAGCAGCTTCGATCTGAAGAGTACATTCATCTTCGCGATGCAATCAATAATGACCAACGTAAATAATATAGGAAGAATGACAATTTTACCGGCCACCATCGAAATTCCGCCATGCACATTACGCTCAAGATGCGATGTCTTATGTTCGAAAATAACGTCCAGACCTATTTATTACATTCACCCAACACCACAATGATTGAAATAAAAAAACTGCCACAACCAAACACCTCTAATAACATCACACACAGAGTTTACAAGCAAAATTAAAATTTTAATGAATTCATTAAAGCATCGTGTGTAACACGTTGTTGGATGCATGTTGAGTGTAAGCGTGGTTGCCACATGCTCATATATTAGTCTTTTGGTTGACAAAATACAGAAGAAATGATTCCATTATTTCCAGCCGAAATTGATGAAACGGCGACCCAACATACGATAGTAACCAAACACATGACCACGGACCCGAGTTTTTAACAACAGCTCACCCTGTATGATCACGACAAGTTCAAACGGCACCGAAAACGCTTGCTGAAACCATCTCGAATCGATGACACCATCGTATCGTCGGCGATCGTTGAGGACGGTGGACGATCTGCAGAGTCAAGATAAAGACAGATTTTCAAATTAACACCTGATTGCCGTTCTCGCCCATATTGTCAAAACTTTGAACTCAACATCAAAGTGGAATTTTGTAACTCTGTGAAGTCCATAAAGGTACATGCGTAAATATGTTAACACAGGTAGCGACATGGCCATGTTCGCAGTAACAAACACAAATGATGAAGTGTCTCACGATCAGATGTCGCTATGTAAGCAGCAATGAGGCTATTTGGCGCATATTTTCGTTTGCAATCTCATGAAAGACATCCCACTGTATTGCATTTGCAGTTCATTTAGGAAAATGGGCAACGAGTGTATTTCAACCCAAACAGCGCTGTGGATAGAGCGGCACGTCCACCTGTGACCACATTGACAGGCTTCTTCTCAATTTGTGCAACTGATCAATTCGCTCGCACTTTGCTGTATGCTGATATGCGCACTACACATGGAACGCATCATCAAAGTCTTTTCAGCGTCATAAACAAAGAACACCACCTGAAGGATATGAAATGTATTGCCACAGATGCTATAGGACTATATATACAGTACATCCTAATAACGATGAATGCACTAGATTGTTATTGGTGAATACTCCTGGTCCGACATCTTTCAATAGCGAACAGGCATGCATCAGTGACTTACCGTGAGGCGTATCAATTATTACGGTTGCTGAAAACGATTCATTGGATGATACTTCAAGGATCCCCGTACACTTCATCGCCGCATCACCCAATACACCGTTTGCGAATATAATATCCATCTTTCCCCATCAAACAAAAATGATTTGGATGAAATATAAGATGACATGTCTGAGGATGTTGCATCGCGTGCGTTAGAAACTTGAACCCTACAAAATTGCAGATTACAGACACATTGAACATAATAGAAGATATTGTTTGTTGATGGCAAAAAGTATTGTCGTGTTTGGGCCTTACAGCACCCAATCGTGCTATGCAAGATGAAAACCATGATTTGCAAAAGAAATCCAGTACGATACTAACTATGACCAAACAGTTCGCAACTGTTCCGCAATTGAAGAAGAACAAAGATTGCATACGATCGTTAAACACAAGCCAAACAGGGTCTGGGGATTTACTCTGATTCTCCTGGGGTACTGGAAAACCAATTCATTGCTATTAGCAAAGATCGATCGCAAACTGAGGTATTCCAAATTATTTATCTAATAGCAATAACTTATTAAAAAGTGACGAACTGCAATTCAGCCTTAAAATTACCATTAAACATGCCATATCAACAAACGCCAGTTTGCAACATTACCAAAAATAGCGCTGGCGAAGACTCTCCAAGTATCACCGATAATTTAAAGACGCAAACGGCCCCACAAACATCGCTGGAGGCACTAGATAGACATTAAAAAGATTACGTGATAACAAAACATTTTGGTGGAACACGATACTGTTGTCAGGTGATTTTCACGACTCTCCACTAATTCCTCGATCGACTGTTGCTGACGAAATAAACGCATGTCTAAATCATCAAATTTGTAAGGCACGCAAACACTACACAATTAACTACTAACATCGAGTGTTTTGCAACAATATCAAACAGACTGTGTTGAAGCAGTTCTGGAATGGCACGGTAAGTCGCAGCGACAGCTCGACCGATTAAACTTTCCCACAAATTTCTGTCACTTCACAGAATCGAAAAAGACTTATTCAGCGTTTTCCGGACATTAAACAACAATATAATAAACTAATACTAAGTGAACGAGCAAAATTGGCAACAAAAAAAAGATATCGATGATCTCAACTACCATTCAAATTTCCTTCCAGGAGAATGTTTACGTACAACCAGTTGACCCACAAACCAGAATGACGTCAGTCAACTATCCTACAATTCAAATTATTGGACACTACTACCACCATATAATTTAAAATAAAAGTAGAGTCAGTTGTCACCATGGCGTAATATTAATCAACCGACTTTGCAATGAACAGATTTCATAGAAGAAACTCAAGAATAACATCATCAAACTAAAATAATCAAAGGAAAATACAAAGGAAGGATGTCTTAATCCACAAATATCTATACCCAACAGATTTACATTTGATTTCAAGGTTGCAATATCCATGCGCTCATACGATGACCATAAACAAATCAAGACCAATCGTTGCAAGTTTGCTGAATAAACTTAAAGTTTCCGTTTCCACATGGACAATTATACGTTGCGTACCGCGTGTCGGAAACCAACACTCAGATTAATTGATTGACTATATTTATCGATGATATGTTTATCATGTTCACAGTCCAGAAACGAAGTTATCCAACAGTACTCCAAATTTTGTATATGAAGTGTATAAATATAAATAAATGACTTAATATGTATATAATATGTACCTTGGATCCTACGTCAACGTGTATTAGTAACTCTTATTTCCATCAACTTGGCTCCATCACTTTGGGAACCACTTGCCTGCCAGGACATGATAATAGGTGAAGTACTAGGCGACTCGGTCAAATCTGATCTGACTGTATCATTATCAATGTTGAGCTGCTGGTCTCAATAATATCAATATCTACCAGAACATACTTGATGTTGTTCTTTTGGCTGTCTTCATTGGCCTAATGTCCTGTATGTCTTCGGCCGATAAATTTAATTCACAGAATGTCTCCTCAGATGATGACATGCACAGAAACGGTTTTGCTTAGATAGCAGCTTGTTTTCATATATTTTTTGTACTTTTGCCCTGTTCTCGCGTATTATTCGTTCTACATTCTTAACACACTTGTTCAAATCTGAAGGTAACAG
>NW_024393387.1:0-2563 GCF_016617805.1 Bactrocera tryoni
GTTATTTTTTTGCTAAATAAGATATTTTAATTCTCTTGTTGTTTTGAGTATCTAATTCCGTCATTATTATATTTTATTTTGTTTACTCCAGCCTTAGTTCCTCTTTTGTTGTATGAGGGCCTATTAAAAAAAAAGGCTCCGATTTCGCTGAAGCCAAGAGCTGAGGCCGCTTCATTTGTAAATTTGTCTGCCATTTCTTTTCCTTCAATAGTTGTAACGGAACCGAAACTTTATTCCGTCTCGCCTACTTCATTTAGTAATTTGCCTAATTGGTATTTTCCTTAAGATGATCTCCACACATGAAGTGGTGGCGAATACTTTGCTGGGAAGATGGTGAGCTATTTACTCATGGGGATTGCTACTTTGGTTCACCTTGCCTTTCTGCTGTCTTGTATCTTGTTTTTAATAAAATACTGTAAATTAAAAATTTTGCAATATGACATACATTCGTGCATATACATACATACATACATATTAGAGTGATTCAAAAAAAAATGTTTTTTTTTTCGTTTGGTACTCGGAAAAATAGGTTCCTAGACACCTCTAAGAAAGCCTCTCCAAAAATTTTTTTATTGTAACGGGAAGGTCCTCCTACATACAGTTTTATTTTTTTTCCTACTACTTAAAAAAATATCTTGTTCCTTAGATTTTGTAGGAAATTGAATGCTCTACAAAAAAAGGTCTATTACGTATATGATTTTTTCGTAAACCCAAACGTTTAAAAGATATTAACAGTTAAAGTTCGATTATTTTTGGGAAAATTTTTTATTTCTTATGAATTTTATAAAAAAAAAAAAAAAATTAGAAATTACTTCAAAAATAATAATAATAAGAAGAAACAAAAAATGGAAAATTATACGTAAAAACCGCGCATTTATTTAGGGACTTCTGAGACGAAGTCCCTTATTGAAGTTTGGGGCCAAAATATTGAAAAACTGCGCGGAACCCACAAAAATAATCATGTGCTACAAAACATGTGCGCACAACTGGAAAACGAGCACAAGGAACGGTTGAATGCTGCAGAGATGCGTACGCGGTTAAATAATTTAACTAAAAGATATAGGTATGTAAGAACCAGTCCATTTATGGAAATATTCTTATTTAATTCTTCCAAATCTTAAATTTTTTAGGCAAGAAAAACGTAAAATTGGTCCTAGTGGTGGATCTCCGTTAAAGTGGGAGTTCTACAACGACGTGCATAAAGTGTTGGGCAGTTTCAAATCAAATAATTTATTTGAAGTAATGGACGAAAGTTTAATTTACGGTATGTAATTAATTATTTAAAAATACATATTTATTATTATCATTTGTTTTTTAGAACCGAATTGTGAAGAATCCTTAATTGGTTGTGAATTTGATGCAATGGATGTACCGTTGAGTGAACAATCCATTAACAAAACACAGGGTAGTGAGACGTCGTTCACTGAAGTACAGGCTGATGAACCAACTACAAGTACTAATTCGAGTAATGAACGCAAACGAAAACGCCAAGATGATCGTTTTTTTCAGCTGATAAAAGATGAACAGGATATGATGCAGAAATATTTAGCGAAATCATTAGAAAATGAAAAAAAAGTTGTAAAGTTATTAGAAGAAAACAACGCATTGCTTTCTGCGTTAATAAATAAATAAACATATTTATTTTAAACATATTTCTTTTATTTTGTACATTTGTATGGTACTTGAGAACAATTATACTAATGGGTAATAAAATTAGTCATTAAAGCGTTTCTTACAGCAATTCCACTGTTGTTTGTATCACTTACGGAACTGCTTCTTTGGGGCTGCTGCCTTGTACTTTGGAAATCTGACTGCTGAATCCAACCCTGATTGATGTTATCGTTTCTGTTGTTGCAAATATTATGCATAATACAGCATGCTTTTATAATTGTGTTCACATTTTTTATGCTAACTTCCAAACCTTTCCCAATTTTGCGAAATCGAGCTTTCAGATGACCAAATGCGTTTTCAACAACGCGACGGCAAGAAGATAATTTTTTGTTGAATATTTTTTCACCTTCTATTTGGTCAACTGAAAACGGAAACGGTTTCATTACGTTTGGCGAAAGTTTAAACGCTGAATCCGCAATAAGTAAAATCGGTACCTTTACACCTTCAATGAATTTGAAATGTCTTGCAAATAGCACATTATTCATGTGATAAGCCTTTAATGCCGAGCATTCAAAAATGGAAGAATCGTTACATCTTCCCGGTACTCCTATGTTTATATAGGTGAACCTATAACGATAGTCTACAGCAGCAAAGAGAATTGTTGAATACCATCCTTTAAAATTGAAATAATCTGAAGCTTCACATTTTGGAGGTTTCACTTCAATGTGACATCCGTCAATCGCTCCATAGCATTGAGGGAACCCCAATAATTCAAAACCATTAATAATTCGATTTTAGCTTGTGTTGGTGAGTACGCGTCCAACATTGTTTCTTGGAACACGGTACAAATTTCTCTACACACCTCAAGAACTATTTCTCCTACTGTTGTTCTACCAATTCCAAATAAGCTTGCCACTGTTCTATATTCTGCTGATGAAGCTAATGAATAAAG
>NW_024393388.1:0-1680 GCF_016617805.1 Bactrocera tryoni
TTCAGTAGATGAAGAGGTTAATTAGCAAATAAGTTGAAGTAAATGATTTTGAAAGAACTCAATATCGTTGCTAAAGTCGATTTTCTTGTATATACAGATTTTTGGAATCGTCTTGAGTTCCTTTAAAGCCATTTGTTTGCTTATATTTTGATTAATTAGCCTTCTTCCTTCTTTGAGATTTGACATGAAGCCATAACGAGAGTGCATTTGGAAGAAATTCACAATCTTATATTAGAGTATGAGTCGGTCTTCTTCAATATATACATTGTATCGATATATTATTTCTCTAATTAAACTAATGCTATCTACTAAAGAGATGAACATCTTTCATGTGTTAGATGCGTATCTTATGTTAGTACAAGAATCATTTACCTATGCTACATTGAGAATCGTGACAGAACCCCTTCATCACTGTTTAAATAACTAACAACTATAAGTTGACATAAGCCATGCATTAATCCACAATCTTATATTAGTATGGTGGGTATTTTCTTGTATGCTAAATGAACCGTTGAAGTATTTGCTTCACTTATTTAACCTTCATAAATCTTACTGGTGACATAAAATATGGCTTTGAAATTGCATTTATTCCTGATATATATTGAAATACAAAAGTCAGGCACTGCATTTGCTGATTGTTCCAATTATTGCTCACTTTATTGAGATAGCAACACTTCACCATCTTACTGAAAGTTGACATGGCTCCTTAACGGCGTGGAAAGAATTCCTGTCTTTTTGTCTAAAGTCTTTTTTAATGTATCGTGAACCTTTCAATTTCGTGGTTATGTTTAACTAATTAACACTATTTCATCTTGCTATTGTTTGTAAAAGCTTCGCCAACGTGACTAGAAAATTCCACAATCTTAAGTATGAGAATGGGCACTTAACTGTGCATTTGGCAATCGTCAGTTGTTTCATTATTTGCTTCACTGCTTTAAAATTGAGTAACGCTTCATAAATATCTTGCTGAGGACCGACATAAACTTCATGGCGGTGTCACGATCTCATATTGAAATTAACGAAATCATTTTCGATTTTTGGAATCATTTCCTTTAAACCACTGGTTAACGTATTTTGAATTAATTTTTCCTTCTTCATATTACTGAGGATGACATAAGCCGCTTAACGAGTGCTGGAAAATTTTTGTCGAATATGAAGTCATTTTCTTCTTTATGTACACATTTGTAATCTTGCTTAAAGTATTTACTTCGCTTGTTAAGTTAATTGGCTTCTTCATCTTACTGATTGACTTAACGAAGTGCGTTTGGAAGAATTCCACAATCCTGTTAGAAATGTAAAGTCTGTTTGTATGTACATTGATTGTCGATATTGAACCTTTAAACCGCTGTTGGTAACTTTCCTCATCTTATGATTGACATTAATACGCGGCGGCGGTGCGACGGAAAATTCCTGATGTCATATTAAGTAAATGCTATAGTATGGATTTTGAAGTCGATATTGATTCCTTTTGTTTCATTGATTTGGCATTTTTGAATTGATTAGCACCTAACATCTTACTAAGGATGACATTAACCTTAACGGCATTTAATCTTATATTGAGTATAGTCATTTTCGTTGGCAATCTTCGCTTTAAAACTGCTAACAGCATGACGCAATGTCGGCTTCTTCATGACCTTTGAGGGTGACTTCAAAACCATAACGGAAAATTCACAATCTTAT
>NW_024393389.1:0-1442 GCF_016617805.1 Bactrocera tryoni
TTTTTAAGAGCTTGATAACTTTTTTTAAAAAACGCATAAAATTTGCAAAATCTCATCGGTTCTTTATTTGAAACGTTAGATTGGTTCATGACATTTACTTTTTGAAGATAATTTCATTTAAATGTTGACCGCGGCTGCGTCTTAGGTGGTCCATTCGAAAGTCCAATTTTGGGCAACTTTTTCGAGCATTTCGGCCGGAATAGCCCGAATTTCTTCGGAAATGTTGTCTTCCAAAGCTGGAATAGTTGCTGGCTTATTTCGTAGACTTTAGACTTGACGTAGCCCCACAAAAATAGTCTAAAGGCGTTAAATCGCATGATCTTGGTGGCCAACTTACGGGTCCATTTTTTGAGATGAATTGTTCTCCGAAGTTTTCCCTCAAAATGGCCATAGAATCGCGAGCTGTGTGGCATGTAGCGCCATCTTGTTGAAACCACATGTCAACCAAGTTCAGTTCTTCCATTTTTGGCAACAAAAGTTTGTTAGCATCGAACGATAGCGATCGCCATTCACCGTAACGTTGCGTCCAACAGCATCTTTGAAAATACGGTCCAATGATTCCACCAGCGTACAAACCACACCAAACAGTGCATTTTTCGGGATGCATGGGCAGTTCTTGAACGGCTTCTGGTTGCTCTTCACCCCAAATGCGGCAATTTTGCTTATTTACGTAGCCATTCAACCAGAAATGAGCCTCATCGCTGAACAAAATTTGTCGATAAAAAGCGCGAAACACATTTCGAACCGAACACTGATTTTGGTAATAAAATTCAATGATTTGCAAGCGTTGCTCGTTAGTAAGTCTATTCATGATGAAATGTCAAAGCATACTGAGCATCTTTTTCTTTTGACACCATGTCTGAAATCCCCACGTCTCAAAAATCACGTGAAACTTTTGTTGGGTAAAGTACCAATTACTTACTAAAAGATGTAAACACGAACAGCGTACAGTAGAATCGATCAGTAAAAATGTTAACGGCGTCACATTGCACGATTGAGGCGCCAATTGACTGGGCCATTTCGTGAGATAACACGCTCACCAAACTTAGTTCGATTGCCATTGAGCGGTAGCGATTCCCATTCATAGTAACGTGCCAGTCTTGGTTATCACGGAAGAAGTACGGCCCAATGACTCATGGAGTACGTGTGGATTGCTGCCTGATAATAAAGCATATTTTGTTTATTGACAGAGCCATTCAGCTAGAAATGAGCCTCATCGCCGAAGATGATTTTGCGATGGAAATCCGGATCATTTTCACGTTGTTGCTCAGCCCAATTCACGAACATACGACGGTTCTGGTGGTCAAGCGGCATCAGTTCTTGCGTCTGATCTTGTAAAGATGTAGACCACGATCTTTTCGCAAATTTCGCCACAACGACGTTACAGAGATGCCCAACGACTGAGAACGATGTGTGAGAGAATGATTTGGTTCTTCCTCAAT
>NW_024393390.1:0-741 GCF_016617805.1 Bactrocera tryoni
AATAATTTTTATACTCTCGCAACAATGTTGCTAAGGAGAGTATAATAGTTTTGTTCACATAACGGTTGTTTGTAAGTCCTAAAACTAAAAGAGTCAGATATAGGGTTATATATACCAAAGTGATCAAGGCGACGAGTAGAGTCGAAATCCGGATGTCTGTCTGTCCGTCCGTCCGTCCGTCCGTCCGTGCAAGCTGTAACTTGAGTAAAAATTGAGATATCATGATGAAACTTGGTACACGTATTCCTTGGCTCCATAAGAAGGTTAAGTTCGAAGATGGGCAAAATCGGCCCACTGCCACGCCCACAAAATGGCGGAAACCGAAAACCTATAAAGTGTCATAACTAAGCCATAAATAAAGATATTAAAGTGAAATTTGGCACAAAGGATCGCATTAGGGAGGGGCATATTTGGACGCAATTTTTTTTGGAAAAGTGGGCGTGGCCCCGCCCCCTACTAAGTTTTTGTACATATCTCGGAAACTACTATAGCTATGCCAATCAAACTCTATAACGTCGTTTCCTTCAGGCATTTCCATCCACAGTTCAAAAATGGAAAAAATCGGATAATAACCACGCCCACCTCCCATACAAAGGTTATGTTCAAAATCACTAAAAGTGCGTTAACCGACTAACAAAAAACGTCAGAAACACTAAATTTTACGGAAGGAATGGCAAAAGGAAGCTGCACCCAGGCTTGTTTTAAAAATTGAAAATGGGCGTGGCATCGCCCACTTATGGA
>NW_024393391.1:0-4392 GCF_016617805.1 Bactrocera tryoni
AAATATGAGCCAGTCTTTGATTCTTATTTTCGGTACCCAATTATCGCCTGATTTACTTTCGTGTAAATTCTGGCTATTCAGTAAATTCACATCACTACTCCGGGGACACCGTTTTGACTCAATTGAGGATATAAAAGCTGAATCGAAGAAAACTCTGATGGCCATCACGATGGAGGATTTTTCCAAGTGCTATAATGACTGGAAAATTCGTTGGCATAAGTGTATTGCAGCGGGAGGGGATTACTTTGAAGAAGATGGAATGGACACAATTCCCCTTTCAATTTCATTCCAGTAGTATATCGATATTAACTCTTTCGATATTGTTTATAAGTTTATGTAGAGTGGCAAAATATTTCAGTTTTTAAAGTTATATTTTCAATCAATTGGTACGTGAGTGACACTATTTTTTCATAAACAAATGCTACTGATAACAGATGGAAACTAAATAGGTGCTTTGTGGACTTTGCGTCAAGCGTAAAAATTAATTGAATGAGGTTTGCCAAATTTGAAACATCGAAGGAAGCTAAAATTTAAGCAGATTCAGATATCATTGCTCTGAGGATATCAAATTTATGAAAATTCGGTTTGAGTTGAGACTGGAACGAACGTTTAGTTTCTCTGTTAAGTAATATTTTTTCAAATTTCAGTAAATATTTCGAATAAAAAAATGAGACAATTCGGTACATATTGCATAAATGACTTTGCCATACTATAAATTAAATTTTCTAAGTGAAGTGAATAAAATCGATTTAATTACTTACTACTACCATATAAACTACATGGGCAGTCAGCTGCTAATAAGCGCTGTAAATGTATGACTGTCTTATTAAAAACTGTTTCAGATAATATGTTTAGAGCCCTCATAAAATCAGGAAAAAATTGCATTCGTTTTCATAGATATGTGTATTTGCTGCTTTTGAGTTTTAAGGGGGTATTATAGTCTAGAGGCTCGAATTTCGTGCTTTTTTCAACAATTAATAAAAAAGAAGCACTAGATATTTTTACTATCCGTTTTTTTATCATTTGTTTATTAAACTTAGAAGAGTACACAGAATAAATTAAAAAAAAAAAATTTTTTTTTCATCGAGTTATGCGTCCTTGAAGAAAAGGGGGAAAAAAGAGGCCGTGTCCTCATCGCCATGATTTCTACCCTTGTCGTCATATGAAAAACTCAAGAAAAAAGGTCGATTTTTTCACTAATTTTTCAATTTTGTCGATTTTTTAAAAATATTATAAATTTCAAATTTTTATTGTTTGTTGCTTCTAGTGATAGAGATATATTTAAAGAATATTCGTGCCAAATTTCAAATAAATCGATTGATTAGAACTTGAGATATTGTGGCTACCGCATCAAAAAAAGGAGTATTGAGAAAAACCCGTTTAAAGTTTTACGTTATAAGATATACGATGTTCGCTCACCGGTCTTGTTGCCACGTCACTAAAATGGCTATAACTTTGAAAATAATTTGAGTTTTGAAAAATCCTTTCGGGGAGATATTTTCGAATATCGAAACTATCGAATTAAATTTTCGATTTCTTCAAATTTCTAGACTAGAATACCCCCTTAACTTAACATAGTTGAGTATTTAGCTAAAACACTGACTTCTTTATTTGTATGTACATGTCTTTACTGCAATTCAATTAAGCGAGCGTTTAGGCCAAAAATATTTATAATATTTATTACAATTTAAAAAAAATGTTTAATCCACACAAACTATAAAAATTCAATTGTGAACCAGCCAAGTAAAACTTATTTTATTTTATTATATTTATTTTGCTTATGTACTCAATTATATTAAATAAATGAGCTACATTTTTTTGCAAAGACGGTCGCCATAGTAACAATTGAAATAATTAAACCACACAATTTATATTTCAAACAAAATCGGCTCGACAACAAAAAATGTTAACAAACGCATTACCGAATTAGATTAAACCCCCAAACACTTTTACGGTTGTATGTGTGCGTGGATGTTTTGCATCATATTTGCTCAATCCAATTACACTTGCGTACATGGCGTATGAGTAACCTCAGCGCTGCCTTGTCGCAACCTATAGGTTATAGGTAAGTTTTTTGGACGCACAATGCACAAGCACGTGATCGATCCGAAAATAGCAGATTAACAAAATTACTTTATACTCTGACTTTTATTAATTCTCAAATTTCTTGTTGAAAACAGAGAGTATTATAGTTTTGTCTACATAACGGCTGTTTGTAAGTCCCAAAACTAAAAGAGTCAGATATAGGGTTATATATACCAAAGCGATCTGGGTGACGAGTAGAGTTGAAATCCGGTTGTCTGTATGTCCGTCCGTCCGTCCGTGCAAACGTATTTCTTGGCTCCATAAGAAGGTTAAGTTCGAAGATGGGCAAAATCGGCCCACCGCCACGCCCACAAAATGGCGGAAACCGAAACCTATAAAGTGTCATAACTAAGCCATAAATAAAGATATTAAAGTGAAATTTGGCACAAAGGATCGCATTAGGAGGGGCATATTTGGACGTAATTTTTTGAAAGTGGGCGTGGCCCTGCCCCCTACTTAAGTTTTTTGTACATATCTCGGAAACTACTATAGCTATGTCAACCAAACTCTACAGAGTCGTTTTTCAGGCATTTCCATATACAGTTCAAAAATGGAAGAAATCGGATAATAACCACGCCCACCTCCCATACAAAGGTTATGTTGAAAATCACTAAAAGTGTGTTAACCGACTAACAAAAACGTCAGAAACACTAAATTTTACGGAAGAAATGGCAGAAGGAAGCTGCACCCAGGCTTTTTTAAAATTGAAAATGGGCGTGGCCATCGCCCACTTATGGACCAAAACCATATCTCAGGAATTACTAGACCGATTTCAATGAAATTCGGTATATAATATTTTCTTTTAACACCCTGATGACATGTACGAAATATGGGTGAAATCGGTTCACAACCACGCCTTCTTCCAATATAACGCTATTTTGAATTCCATCTGATGCCTTCTCTGTATAATATATACATACATTAGAACCAATGATGATAGCGGAATAAAACTTTACAAAATACGGTATTTGAAAAATATGTAAATGACGGATAATGAAATCTCGATTATCACTTTATCATGCGAGAGTATAAAATGTTCGGTGACACCCGAACTTAGCCCTTCCTTACTTGTCACAAGCAATTAGAACAAGGTAAGTGTTGCAAACAAGAACAAGCCATTTCCAATATAAATAATGCTAATATTGTTTAAATGAAAACTACAATTTAAGCTTATATATTTTTGGTTCTAAAAATTCTACTCACTCCATAACTAAAGTGAATTTAAGTAAATATATCTAACTGTTAATGAACAATTGAATTATATTACTGAATTCCTATTATATTATACTAATGTAAGTTGCTTATTCTCAGTGATTTAAGGGGTTATACCAGTGTGACACTTCCAAAAAAAATATATGTTTTTTGCCTTTTCGATAGTTTATATTTCCAAAAATATTCTGTAAAATCGGCAAGGTCGTGTCTTGAATAGGTTTTGGATGGCAGCGTTCTAAAGAGCGACCGCTCGGAGGTACGAACATATAAAAGTGAAACTTTAAAGGCGTTTTTCTCGAAACGACATTTTTCATAATTGCTGGAATCATAACTCAGCGAGAAAATAACCGATCGTCTTCAAATTAAAACTAAGTATTGCTGAATACATTTACTACACAATGATTAAAAATGATCGTAGTGATTGGTTGAAAATTGTCAATTTGGCATTAAAAGACGACCATTTTCAACCTAAAAAAACGATTTTTTTTTTTCAAAATTACACCATTTTGTTAATTTTTGATATTTTTCAAACATCGTAGGCCATTGTTTAGGAAATGTATTTAAATTTAATAAACTTTTTGAGTTTTTTGTTTCAGCTAATCGTTCGGCCGAAATCATGTCAGCAGTTAGGGCACTTTTTTTTGGCACCTTCGAAAACAGTACAAATATAGCTGACAATATACCTTATTACGTTAAAAGAAGTTCGAAACTTTCAATCGAGTACTTACTTTGAAAAAAACTCACGAAAATTGCTTAAATTTTTATGCGTTACAGTGGTATAGCCCCTTAAAGAAAAAATAAACACTGTGATCAAATTTAAAGGTGAATTTTTAGTTCATACTTCGCGTGTTTTTGAAAACGGTAAGCTTTTTCTGCAAGTTGGTAGTACTGTTAGTGACATCTATGCTAAATTTCATGTACCTTGGTAGTACTGTTAGTGACATCTATGCTAAATTTCATGTCAAAATATTCATATACGCGCCGTTTTGTGTGGCTCTAAAAGTGAGTTTTTCGATTTTTAGTATGTCTGAGTTTATTGGATAAAGAAGTGCGGTAATGCACCATCTCATGCTGCATTGGTTATTCGTAAACATT
>NW_024393392.1:0-3891 GCF_016617805.1 Bactrocera tryoni
TGTATATACAAGAAAATCGACTTTATACCTGAATATAAGATTGTCGAATTCTTCCAAATGCACTGCCGTTATGGCTTTATGTCAACTTCAGTAAGATGAAGAAGGTAAATTAACTTAAAGATGTTAAATTAATGATTTAAAGCAACTCAATATCGACTGCTTAATGTGTATATACAAGAAAATCGACTTTATACCTGAATATGAGATTATCGAATTCTTCCAAATGCACTGCCGTTATGGCTTTATGTCAACTTCAGTAAGATGAAGAAGGTAAATTAACTTAAAGATGTTAAATTAATGATTTAAAGCAACTCAATATCGACTGCTAAATGTGTATATACAAGAAAATCGACTTTATATACCTGAATATAAGATTGTCGAATTCTTCCAAATGCACTGCCGTTATGGCTTTATGTCAACTTCAGTAAGATGAAGAAGGTAAATTAACTTAAAGATGTTAAATTAATGATTTAAAGCAACTCAATATCGACTGCTTAATGTGTATATACAAGAAAATCGACTTTATACCTGAATATAAGATTGTCGAATTCTTCCAAATGCACTGCCGTTATGGCTTTATGTCAACTTCAGTAAGATGAAGAAGGTAAATTAACTTAAAGATGTTAAATTAATGATTTAAAGCAACTCAATATCGACTGCTTAATGTGTATATACACGAAAATCGACTTTATACCTGAATATAAGATTGTCGAATTCTTCCAAATGCACTGCCGTTATGGCTTTATGTCAACTTCAATAAGATGAAGAAGGTAAATTAACTTAAAGATGTTAAATTAATGATTTAAAGCAACTCAATATCGACTGCTAAATGTGTATATACAAGAAAATCGACTTTATACTTGAATATAAGATTGTCGAATTCTTCCAAATGCACTGCCGTTATGGCTTTATGTCAACTTCAGTAAGATGAAGAAGGTAAATTAACTTAAAGATGTTAAATTAATGATTTAAAGCAACTCAATATCGACTGCTTAATGTGTATATACAAGAAAATCGACTTTATACTTGAATATAAGATTGTCGAATTCTTCCAAATGCACTGCCGTTATGGCTTTATGTCAACTTCAATAAGATGAAGAAGGTAAATTAACTTAAAGATGTTAAATTAATGATTTAAAGCAACTCAATATCGACTGCTAAATGTGTATATACAAGAAAATCGACTTTTTACCTGAATATGAGGTTATCGAATTTTTCCAAATGCACTACCGTTATGGCTTTATGTCAACTTCAATAAGATGAAGAAGGTAAATTAACTTAAAGATGTTAAATTATTGATTTAAAGCAACTCAATATCGACTGCTAAATGTGTATATACAAGAAAATCGACTTTTTACCTGAATATGAGGTTATCGAATTCTTCCAAATGCACTACCGTTATGGCTTTATGTCAACTTCAGTAAGATGAAGAAGGTAAATTAACTTAAAGATGTTAAATTAATGATTTAAAGCAACTCAATATCGACTGCTTAATGTGTATATAAAAGAAAATGGACTTTATACCTGAATATAAGATTGTCGAATTCTTCCAAATGCACTGCCGTTATGGCTTTATGTCAACTTCAGTAAGATGAAGAAGGTAAATTAACTTAAAGATGTTAAATTAATGATTTAAAGCAACTCAATATCGACTGCTTAATGTGTATATAAAAGAAAATGGACTTTATACCTGAATATAAGATTGTCGAATTCTTCCAAATGCACTGCCGTTATGGCTTTATGTCAACTTCAGTAAGATGAAGAAGGTAAATTAACTTAAAGATGTTAAATTAATGATTTAAAGCAACTCAATATTGATTGCTAAAATTGTATATACAAGATAATCGACTTTATACCTGAATATAAGATTGTCAAATTCTTCCAAATGCACTGCCGTTATGGCTTTATGTCAACTTCAGTAAGATGAAGAAGGTAAATTAACTTAAAGATGTTAAATTAATGATTTAAAGCAACTCAATATCGACTGCTTAATGTGTGTATACAAGAAAATCGACTTTATACCTGAATATAAGATTGTCGAATTCTTCCAAATGCACTGCCGTTATGGCTTTATGTCAACTTCAGTAAGATGAAGAAGGTAAATTAACTTAAAGATGTTAAATTAATGATTTAAAGCAACTCAATATCGACTGCTTAATGTGTATATAAAAGAAAATGGACTTTATACCTGAATATAAGATTGTCGAATTCTTCCAAATGCACTGCCGTTATGGCTTTATGTCAACTTCAGTAAGATGAAGAAGGTAAATTAACTTAAAGATGTTAAATTAATGATTTAAAGCAACTCAATATCGACTGCTAAATGTGTATATACAAGAAAATCGACTTTTTACCTGAATATAAGATTGTCGAATTCTTCCAAATGCACTGCCGTTATGGCTTTATGTCAACTTCAGTAAGATGAAGAAGGTAAATTAACTTAAAGATGTTAAATTAATGATTTAAAGCAACTCAATATCGACTGCTTAATGTGTATATACAAGAAAATCGACTTTATACCTGAATATAAGATTGTCGAATTCTTCCAAATGCACTGCCGTTATGGCTTTATGTCAACTTCAGTAAGATGAAGAAGGTAAATTAACTTAAAGATGTTAAATTAATGATTTAAAGCAACTCAATATCGACTGCTAAATGTGTATATACAAGAAAATCGACTTTATACCTGAATAGAAGACTGTCGAATTCTTCCAAATGCTCTGCAGTTATGGCTTTATGTCAACTTCAGTAAGATGAAGAAGGTAAATTAACTTAAAGATGTTAAATTAATGATTTAAAGCAACTCAATATCGACTGCTAAATGTGTATATACAAGAAAATCGACTTTATACCTGAATAGAAGACTGTCGAATTCTTCCAAATGCTCTGCAGTTATGGCTTTATGTCAACTTCAGTAAGAAGAAGAAGGTAAATTAACTTAAAAATGTTAAATTAATGATTTCAAGCAACTCAATATCGACTGCTAAATGTGTATATACAAGAAAATCGACTTTATACCTGAATATAAGATTGAAGAATTGTTCCAAATGCACTGCCGCTATGGCTTTATGTCAACTTGGACTCAATATCGACTGCTGAATGTGTATATACAAGAAAATCGACTTTATACCTGAATATAAGATTGTCGAATTCTTCCAAATGCACTGCCGTTATGGGTTTATGTCAACTTGGGTAAGATGAAGAAGGTTAATTAACTTAAATATGTTAAATTAATGATTTAAGGCAACTCAATATCGCCTGCTTAATATGTGTATACATGAAAATCGTTATTACACCTGAATATAAGATTGTCGAATTCTTCCAAATGCACTGCCGTTATGGCTTTATGTCAACTTCGGTAAGCTGAAGAAGGTAAATTAACTTAAATATCTGATGTTAATGATTTGAAGCAACTCAATATCGACTGCTAAGTGTGTGTATACAAGAAAATCGACTTTATACCTGAATATAAGATTGTCGAATTCTTCCAAATGCACTGCCGTTATGGCTTTATGTCAACTTCAGCAAAATGAAGAAGGCTAATTATAGTAAATATTTGATCTTTATGATTTGAAGCAACTCAATATCGACTGCAAGATGTGTATATAAAAGAAAATCGACTTTATACCTGAATATAAGATTGTCGAATTCTTCCAAATGCACTGCCGTTATGGCTTTATGTCAACTTCAGTAAGATGAAGAAGGTAAATTAACTTAAAGATGTTAAATTAATGATTTAAAGCAACTCAATATCGACTGCTAAATGTGTATATACAAGAAAATCGACTTTTTACCTGAATCTGAGATTATCGAATTCTTTCAAATGCACTGCCGTTATGGCTTTATGTCAACTTCAGTAAGATGAAGAAGATGTAAAATTGGCCCCCCAAC
>NW_024393393.1:0-694 GCF_016617805.1 Bactrocera tryoni
AATATCTCCTGTCATCAAACAAACAGTTGTCGCACTCGCGACTTGGCACTCACGTCACTGTTGACAGTCATAACTTTGAAGTTGTAGATAATTTCGTCTATCTTGGAACTAGCGTAAACACCACCAACAATGTCAGCCTAGAAATCTATCGCAGGATAACTCTTGCCAACAGGTGCTACTTCGGACTGAGTAGGCAATTGAGAAGCAAAGTCCTCTCTCGACAAACGAAAACCAAACTCTATAAGTCACTCATAGTTCCCGTCCTGCTATATGGTGCAGAGGCTTGGACGATGTCAACAACTGATGAGTCGACGTTGCGAGTTTTCGAGAGAAAAGTTCTGCGAAAGATTTATGGTCCTTTGCGCGTTGGCCACGGCGAATATCGCATTCGATGGAACGATGAGCTGTACGAGATATACGATGACATTGACATAGTTCAGCGAATTAAAAGACAGCGGCTACGCTGGCTAGGTCATGTTGTCCGAATGGACGAAAACACTCCAGCTCTGAAAGTATTCGACGCTGTACCCGCCGGGGGAAGCAGAGGAAGAGGAAGACCTCCACTCCGTTGGAAGGACCAAGTGGATAACGACCTGGCTTCGCTTGGAATATCCAATTGGCGCCACGTAACGAAAAAAATAAACGACTGGCGAGCTGTTGTTAACTCGACTATAATCGCGTAAGCGGTGTCTAC
>NW_024393394.1:0-1266 GCF_016617805.1 Bactrocera tryoni
GTAGGCGATTGAGAAGTAAAGTCTACTCTCGACAAACTAAGACCAAATTCTACAAGTCACTCATCATCCCCTCCTGCTATATGGTGCATGGTCGATGACAACATCTAATGGGTCGGCGTTACGAGCTTTCGGGAGAAAGGTTTTCCGGGGAAGATTTATGGTCCTTTTGTACATTGGCAATGTCGAATACCGCGGTCGATGGAACGATGAACTATACAAGATACGAGATTACGCTGGCTAGATCATGTCGTCCGAATGGATGTAAGCACTCCAGCTGTGAGAGTATTCGACGCAATAACCGCCGGCGGAAGCAGAGGGAGAGGAATACTCCTACTTCATTTGAAAGACTAGGTAGAGAAGGACTTGGTTACCCTTAGAATCTCCAATTGGCGCCAAACAGCGCTATGTAAGAACGACTGCCGCGTTGTTTTAAACTCGATAATAACCGCGTAAGCGTCGTCTGCCCCAATAAAGAAGAAGATATTATAGAATACTCTCCAGAAATTTGAAGTAGAACCGTCAAATAGTTTTGAGGATTTGAACACATGTCTAACTTAGTGTAATAAGCTTCCAAAACTTTGAAAGGATTTTCTTCGAAACTCTGTTTTCAGAAATTGTGAGGAAACTTTATCCGAAACGACTGGACCTATCGACAAGTAAATAAGATTTCGTTTATAATTTCGACTTTTTCTAAAATCAAAATTCTTACTATTCTTGTGATCGTTATCAATATTAATCCATACGAGTGGTAATATGGATTTTGTTGATTTTTGGATTTGCGATAACCGCCAGATTCCACCTTTCGGAGGTTCCACTGGATATCGCCTACGAGACTAAAGAGCCAAATTTGTTTGATAAAACACATCAAACACTTCGTTGATATTTTACACAAGCGAGATGGTGAATTTTTTTCAAATTATGCTCCATAGCTATCGAGCTAACTGGCCATCATGGCTCATCAAAAGCCGACGTGCAACCTTGCTGAAACTCCATAAACCAATCTTTGTCTTTTATATCACTCCGTAGTTTTTTTTTTCAAAAATCAAATGAAATGCTTTCTTTTTCTTACAAGTTCGATTCGTCTGGAACTAACCATATCTGTCTACGAAAATATATCGTAATGAATTCGTTCTTTTCTAGTGGTGCAAGTGATGCTACATGGTCCGACCTCGTATTACTAGTTTGGACATATCGTTTAAGAAATCTCTGACATCTTTAAAATTCAACTTAGTTTTTAGAAGTAATACTTTCTTTCGAAAAAGAGAC
>NW_024393395.1:0-1066 GCF_016617805.1 Bactrocera tryoni
TTTTATACTCGCAACAAATGTTGCTAAGGAGAGTATTATAGTTTTGTTCACATAACGGTTGTTTGTAAGTCCTAAAACTAAAAGAGTCAGATATAGGGTTATATATACCAAAGTGATCAGGGTGACGAGTAGAGTCGAAATCCGGATGTCTGTCTGTCCGTCCGTCCGTCTGTCCGTCCGTCCGTGCAAGCTGTAACTTGAGTAAAAATTGAGATATCATGATGAAACTTGGTACACGTATTTCTTGGCTCCATAAGAAGGTTAAGTTCGAAGATGGGCAAAATCGGCCCACTGCCACGCCCACAAAATGGCGGAAACCGAAAACCTATAAAGTGTCATAACTAAGCCATAAATAAAGATATTAAAGTGAAATTTGGCACAAAGGATCGCATTAGGGAGGGGCATATTTGGACGTAATTTTTTTGGAAAAGTGGGCGTGGCCCCGCCCCCTACTAAGTTTTTTGTACATATCTCGGAAACTACTATAGCTATGTCAACCAAACTCTATAGAGTCGTTTCCTTCAGGCATTTCCATATACAGTTCAAAAATGGAAGAAATCGGATAATAACCACGCCCACCTCCCATACAAAGGTTATGTTGAAAATCACTAAAAGTGCGTTAACCGACTAACAAAAAACGTCAGAAACACTAAATTTTACGGAAGAAATTGCAGAAGGAAGCTGCACCCAGGCTTTTTTTAAAAATTGAAAATGGGCGTGGCGTCGCCCACTTATGGACCAAAAACCATATCTCAGGAACTACTAGACCGATTTCAATGAAATTCGGTATATAATATTTTCTTAACACCCTGATGACATGTACGAAATATGGGTGAAATCGGTTCACAACTACGCCT
This sequence comes from Bactrocera tryoni, assembly GCF_016617805.1. NCBI lineage: Eukaryota > Metazoa > Arthropoda > Insecta > Diptera > Tephritidae > Bactrocera > Bactrocera tryoni. Next base: position 858 of record NW_024393395.1, read on the forward strand.
TCTTCCAATATAACGCTATTTTGAATTCCATCTGATACCTTTTCTGTATAATACGAGTATATACATTAGGAACCAATGATGATAGCGGAATAAAACTTTACACAAATACGGCATTTGAAAAATATGTAAATGACGGATAATGAAATCTCGATTATCACTTTATCATGCGAGAGTATAAAATGTTCGGTGACACCCGAACTTAGCCCTTC
>NW_024393396.1:0-2373 GCF_016617805.1 Bactrocera tryoni
TTTTTTTTGGTTTCAGATAACTAGGAGTGTTGAAATCATGGGTATGGTCACGATGGAAATTTTTAGAGACCCCCACTTCTGTCAGCTCATAATTTTGAAATTTTTTACTTTTTTTAGTTTTTAATTTTTTTCTGTACTCTTCTAAAATTAACAAATAACTAATAAAAAAATGGATAGTAAAAATATTAATTGCCTTTTTTTTACGACACTTTAAAAATTAATTGAAATTCATGGTTCTAGACCAGAATAACCCCTTACAGTAATTTTACAACTGTGTTGTTAGAGGCTTTTTCTTGCAAATTTTGGATTGCTAAAACCGAAAATTAGGATAAAATTTCCTAACGCGAAGAATTTTTTGTGTTGTAGTCAAGAGGTGTAGGTGTCGAGGACCACCATATACTAAAATGACAAAAATGGCTGTACGTAATGGGAAAAATTGTGAAATCAAATTCGTAATCGCGATATCTCAAATAGCAATTCTGTCGCCAATGTTTTCTCATATTTGTGGAGTAGTGTATTAGAGCACATCATCTGTTTTTTTTTCTGAAAATCCAACAGAGCGCATATGTATTTTTATACTCTCACAACAAAGTTGCTAAGGAGAGTATTATAGTTTTGTTCACATAACGGTTGTTTGTAAGTCCTAAGACTAAAAGAGTCAGATATAGGGTTATATATGCCAAAGTGATCAGGGTGACGAGCAGAGTTGAAATCCGGATGTCTGTCTGTCCGTCCGTCCGTCCGTGCAAGCTGTACCTTGAGTAAAAATGTAACTTGAGTAAAAATTGAGATATCATGATGAAACTTGGTACACGTATTTCTTGGCTAAATAAGAAGGTTAAGTTCGAAGATGGGCAAAATCTGCCCACTGCCACGCCCACAAAATGGCGGAAACCGAAAACCTATAAAGTGTCATAACTAAGCCATTAATAAAGATATTAAAGTGAAATTTGGCACAAAGGATCGCATTAGGGAGGGGCATATTTGGACGTAATTTTTTTGGAAAAGTGGGCGTGGCCCCGCTTCCTACTAAGTTTTTTGTACATATCTTGGAAAATACTATAGCTATGTCAACCAAACTCTATAGAGTTGTTTCCTTCAGGCATTTCTATATACAGTTAAAAAATGGAAGAAATCGGGTAGTAACCACGCCCACCTCCCATACAAAGATTATGTTGAAAATCACTAAAAGTGCGTTAACCGACTAACAAAAAACGTCAGAAACACTAAATTTTACGGAAGAAACGGCAGAAGGAAGCTGCACCCAGGCTTTGTTTAAAAATTGAAAATGGGTGTGGCGTCGCCCACTTATGAACCAAAAACCATATCTCAGGAACTACTTAACCGATTTCAATGAAATTCGGTATATAATATTTTCTTAACACCCTGATGACATGTACGAAATATGGGTGAAATCGGTTCACAACCACGCCTTCTTCCAATATAACGCTATTTTGAATTCCATCTGATGCATTCTCTGTACATATAATATCGGGTGATTTTTTAAGATCTTGATAACTTTTTTTAAAAAAAAAACGCATAAAATTTGCAAAATCTCATCGGTTCTTTATTTGAAACGTTAGATTGGTTCATGACATTTACTTTTTGAAGATAATTTCATTTAAATGTTGACTCATGTGGTTTCAACAAGATGGCGCTACATGCCACACAGCTCGCGATTCTATGGCCATTTCTGAGGAAAACTTCGGAGAACAATTCATCTCAAGAAATGGACCCGTAAGTTGGCCACCAAGATCATGCGATTTAACGCCTTTAGACTATTTTTGTGGGGCTACGTCAAGTCTAAAGTCTACAGAAATAAACCAGCAACTATTCCAGCTTTGGAAGACAACATTTCCGAAGAAATTCGGGCTATTCCGGCGAAATGCTCGAAAAAGTTGCCCAAAATTGGACTTTCGAATGGACCACCTAAGACGCAGCCGCGGTCAACATTTAAATGAAATTATCTTCAAAAAGTAAATGTCATGAACCAATCTAACGTTTCAAATAAAGAACCGATGAGATTTTGCAAATTTTATGCGTTTTTTTTTTAAAAAAAGTTATCAAGCTCTTAAAAAATCACCCGATATATACATTAGGAACCAATGATGATAGCGGAATAAAACTTTACACAAAAACGGTATTTGAAAAATATGTGTATGTAAATGACGGATAATGAAATCTCGATTATCACTTTATCATGCGAGAGTATAAAATGTTCGGTGACACCCGAACTTAGCCCTTCCTTACTTGTTGATTATACATTAAAAACCTTTTCTGAAAAAAAAGCTATGCCTTTATAAGTTTTTTGTAGAAACAAGTCTTAAACCGATTGATTTTTATATAAAATTGAGGGGTTTGCTGTTACCTTTC
>NW_024393397.1:0-1426 GCF_016617805.1 Bactrocera tryoni
AAATCATTAGCTTTATATATTAAAGTTTATTTACCGTCTTCATTTTACTAAAGTTGGCATAAAGCCAAAACGGCAGTGCATTTGGAAAAATTCCAGAATTTTACGTTTAGGTATAAACCGATTTTCTTGCATATAAACATTTGGCAATCTATGTCGAATGGCTCTAAATCATAAGTTTCACATAATGAAGTTAATAACCCTTATCATTTTACTCAAGTTGACATAAAGCTATAACGGCAGTGCATTTGGAAAAAATTCCGTAATTTTACATTTAGGTATAAAACCGATTTTCTTGCATATACACATTTAGAAATACATATGAGGTTGCTTCGAATCATTAGCTTAACATATTAAAGTTAATTAACTTCCTTCATCTTACTAAAGTTGGCATAAAACCATAACGGCAGTGGAGTTGAAAAAAAAATCCATAATTTTACATTTAGGTATAAAACCGATTTTCTTGCATATACACTGTTCATACCAAATGAACACATCCCTGCATTGTCCTCCTAACTCGTCTAAATACGAATTAGAGGACAATGCAAAAAAACACCCAACAGCGCCAACATAACAGCGAAGCACCCAACGAAACAAAAAGACACAATCAAACCAATCACCACAGTGAACAGGCGAAAAACCTTATAGCAGCAGCATCAGCAGTTACAACAACTCCACAGCAGCACTAACCACATCAGGTTTTATTCAGTTTATTTATATTCATATATATATATTTATAAATCACCTCTGATTTATACCCATACAAATTATAATATTTATTGACACACATATATACATGTATTACACGTATTCAAATATACATCAATACATCTGAATTGTTACCCGATTTCTAATAGTTTTTATTTTTATTTGGCACACCGGCAAATATATCGTCGATCACCCCGACATTTTGGTCCTTCGAGCCGGATTAAGCGCCTCATAAAATAAACCCACCCAATTCAACATCATTTGGAAAATCAGGATTTCGGATCAACAGGATTATTTTCATATATACACCTATATTCACCAACCCAATCAGCCACTCTCATCAAAAATCTACACATATTCACCCACCCAATCAACCACTTTTGGATTTAAACAAAACTCAAACACTCATACGTCAGAAAAAAGGAAAAAATTGTAAGTACCCAAACCCACATTTATTCAAAATATAATAATATAAATTAGTGCAAATCGGAAGAAAACGGCATAGTGAAACACGAACAAAATTAATATTCTATTTCAAAGTAAATCTTTTGCTTAACCGGTATTAAGCACAAAGTATTTGCAAACTTTGTTATTGCCATATTCCGCTTTGCCGAAACGGTGTTGTTCAATCCTGTCACTTGTGCGTTTTTCCTGAATGTGGGTATGTCCAATTTTCTCTGGAATTTCTCTGAAATAAAAGTGGCTTCCGACCCGGAGTCGA
>NW_024393398.1:0-3860 GCF_016617805.1 Bactrocera tryoni
TTTATTTTCAGGTATTAATAATCTTTATTTTATTTTCAGGTATTTGTCTTTTATAATATTTTTCCACTCTTTTATTTTCAGGTTTTAAAAACTCTTTTCTTTATTTAATCTTTTTTCAGATATTAAATATTTTTTAAATTAAATATATTTTTATTTACATAAATTGTAATAAATTTTTTGTAAACACATAAAAAATAAAATAAAATAAAAATTTTGAAAATTAAAAAGTTTAGTTTGAAATTTTAAGAAATTTTAAAAGTAGGAATCAAAAAATGCAACCCTGCATCAGCTATTTAAAAAGAGAAAATGCAACCCTGCATCAGCCGTCGATTGGGGATATTAGAGCAGGACAGATATACTTTTTTATATGACACTGCTGAATGAGCGCAACAAAGATGTCTGATCACATGTATACGTACGTGAGTAGGTAAAATATCTGCCAGGCTTAAGAAACATTCTATATGTTTACCACCACGTTTACCACCATGTTACCCGCTAATTATCTGGTGTTTTACCCGCTCATGGTTGGCAGGGACCCCATATGGTGTGCAGTACATATACATACATATATTTAATTAGAAACGTAAGATTTCAAAAATAGTATATAAGGCTTTTATTTTTTATAAATTACATTTCAAACAATTGAAAAGTAATATCTTTTACATATAGTAGCTTATCTTCTCCATTTTTTTAAATTGCTTTTTTGTTTTTTTAATCTTTTCATAATGTCAGTGACATCAAAAGATAGATCTTTTATCTCAACATTAAAATATGAATTGTTGTAATGGAGTGTCAATTCGTGGATATTTCTTTCCATGTTGCCCATAAATTCTTAAATTCTTAAAACGATTTTAGGTTGATCTTCGTCGGCAGTATACATTTTCATTTTTACCTCTTCAATAATAGATCGAATATACATATGTGTGTCGATATTTTTATAATAGTATTCTCTATTAGTAGTTGGGCTAACTGTATTGCCGTGCCTGTGGAGACTCAATATTGCATATGAATACTCATTAGCATGCCATATATTGAAAGCAATGAACTGTCACTTCAGCAGTTTGACAGATCAGTTTCCATTTCTATGAAAATTTCGATATACATATGTATGTATACCGACGGCAGTTTCATTTCGGTAATATTAAATTTAGTAGAGCGAGTATTACAAGTAAGACGGTTGCGTTAAATTATAAAAATAAAGTACATTTTCAAAAATAATTTAATACATTTTTCCAAAAAATTAAAATTTATTTTAATATTGTTAATTTGTAGAAAAATTTAGCCAAGTCTTAAATTACTTATAATGAAACTTATACAAGCATAAATCAAAATATCATTGCTCATATAAAATTTATTATTTTAATTGGTATATAAAAATTATACCACAATTATTGTAGTCCGAAAATTTGAAATCCATTTTTTTTTCAAGAAATATTTTTAGCAAAGTATATTTCTTCTTTTTTATAAATAACATACATTTTTTCATTCATATATACAAATTTAAACAGTTCAATACCTCAAATCATACGTATCAGTTCGAACCTACCTACCCGACGCCTTTTCGCAAATGATTATATAAGGATAACAAATGCCCACATACAGATTTAACAACGGCAATGGCAATAGATTTGACAGTTAGTAAGCCATAAACTTTAGTCTGTCGAGATGTTCCGTTAGATACAGATTACATAAGTCATACATATGTATATTGAAAATATAATTCAATGGATTTCTTTTATTGGATCTTATATAATATACTATGTACATATGTGTGTAGATACAATATTTAGCTCTGCCCTGACATCCTTCGTTAAAACGACGACGCGGGATTTTAATTTCGTTTATAAAAGAATGAAAATGGAAAATTTCAACCAGGGAATTCACCATATTCACTGCTATTTGGCAGAATTTTATTTAAAACGACTGTTTACAGAGAGAGGATTGACGATGACACTTGAAAAATGGACGAAGTTAAACAGAAATTAAAAATTTCATGTCACATAATCATAAAATTAAGGAAATTAAGAATGCCTATTCCCGAAATTGACCTTAACAGCTGTTTTGAGAATTGGTAACAACACTGGCAAAAGTGTATTGGGGCCATGGTTTATTACCTTGAAGGGGACGACATAGATTTTCTATAATAAAGTGCTGAAAACAACGACACGACATGGTAGTACGACAGTGAACTGTAAATGGCGTCGTGCATCCTACTACACGAACATTTGTAAGAAAGCAGCACATAACAATGGCCGGCATGTACACAAAACAACACTGCTGTCCGTGTTGTATGTACACAATTTCGTTGTTGCCATACTCATACCTTTCACTTCAATGAATTTTAAATATTTTGTTCAAAGTGAGATTTTTTATGCAAAAAATAAGTAAATAGGCAAATATTTCTGTTTTAAATTACCAATTGTTATTACAAATAACTTAACATAGCCATTTTATGCTTTTATTTGTAAAATAATGTCAGGTTTGTTAGAGTTTTAAATAATTTGCATTTTACATATTAGTGGCATCACTCCTCTCTCCTGTCAACTCTAGTTAGCGAGAGCGACAACTGTCGGCCTGCAGTCGTGTAGTCGGCCAGCTGTCTAAATAACTGTGTCCTTAAGAACGTGTGTTTTTTAATATTTGACAGATGTCGCTTACAGTATGTCGCGCTCTATGTGTTTAGCATTTAAATTAAGAATTTTAAAGTTATAAACAAAGTTTTATTTTTTTGAGAACGCAAAATGGATTTGTATGTCGTGTATGGCGAAACTATTTCATACAGATCGAACGCACGTGTGTGTGGTGTATGGCCACTTTAACATACATTTAGTACGAATAAAAATTACTAAATATTGGTTATTTATTATGTGGAAAAACTATTTAAATCTTTTTGAAGAATATTATAACAACTGACTTTTGTCCTTTCAATACCCAATAAAAAGATTTAAGCTTGTTAGCTCTCAATCATTAAATATTTTAAATCATTTTCCATTGAAAATAAAACTATGATGCTTCAAATTACAAAACGTTTTATCAAATACCTTTAAACTTCACAAACTTATTTAATTTTCATTGTTTCACATTTTTAAAGGTGGTCTGGAACGATGCAACAAATCCCTCCGTTTACACATTTTTTTGGTAAGATTTCAATCTGGCCATCGCTCGTTTCCAATTGATAAACGTCAAAACCTACTGAACTTGATTAGCTGTCAAAGTGAGAGAGGAGTTAAACATCTCTTTATCTCTGACCAGCACACTTAAGCCGTAGTATACTCTTTAAACCTCTCAACACAGAGACTGAGAAGTGTTATTTTTACGAGAGCGCAAAGAGATAGCTTAACCGAAACCACACTCCTTGATTGTTGTGAGGGCTCATGATCTCGTCGGTTACTACTGGACAGATGACAAGCAAAACAGCGAACTTACCACCAAGAATAGTACAGAAATAAATTGCGAAATGTGCGGATAGGTTTTTTTTAGTGATTTTTATACTATGTTCGGACCGACATTGACAACATTTTGAAAACACATTTGTATGTTGCGGAATCTAAGTCGCTCGGACCGACAATGTGTGTTTTCGATGAGTTTTCACTGACAGCTATCAGCGGCATTCTCTTGCTCTTGCAAGATTGCACGATGACACAAAACATCTGACATATTTTACAGCCATTGCAAATAATTCTCTGCCTGTGTTTGTTGTTCTGCAATTTCTGCATCATGCAAGGTTTTGCAAGAGCAAGCGAGTCCCCCTAATATGAGGATATCAAGTTTGTATATGGAATGTAAACAAATATCAAGTGACAATTTAGGGCCGGCAAAATACATATGTATGTCTCTCAATTACCATTTCATGAGTGCTT
>NW_024393399.1:0-2271 GCF_016617805.1 Bactrocera tryoni
CTTTCGTGAACTTTTATTTTTTAAAAACTACCATTCATCTATCATCAACATTGATGCCTTACTTCCATCTCTTTTAGGTTCTAATTGAATCGCTCTCCCTGTTCTCACCATTGTTTGTAAAAATAACGTTTTCCGAACTTCAATTTCTAGAAGAGTTATAACTTTGATATCGTCTGTATCATTAATAGCCGTATTTGAGGACCATTTCTTTAAAAACAATTAGAACACTTGAAAGCATCAACATTTATTTGGCATATTTAGAAATTTATTTCTACAATAAACGAGGTCAATGGAACATTTTTAATGCAAATATTGTTTCCAAAAAAAAAAAAATATTGAAACAGACAAAACTAGTAAACACCAATGAAGGCCATCAATGATATGATAAACAAGTATGAAAGGCTAAATGTGGGTATGTCAAATTGAACATTTTTCCATACTCGCATGATAAAGTGATAATCGAGGTTTCATTATCCGTCATTTACATATTTTTCAAATACCGTATTTGTGTAAAGTTTTATTCCGCTATCATCATTGGTTCCTAATGTATATATTATACAGAGAAGGCATCAGATGGAATTCAAAATAGCGTTATATTGGAAGAAGGCGTGGTTGTGAACCGATTTCACCCATATTTCGTACATGTCATCAGGGTGTTAAGAAAATATTATATACCGAATTTCATTGAAATCGGTATAGTAGTTCCTGAGATATGGTTTTTGGTCCATAAGTGGGCGACGCCACGCCCATTTTCAATTTTGAAAAAAAAAGCCTGAGTGCAGCTTCCTTCTGCAATTTCTTCCGTAAAATTTAGTGTTTCTGACGTTTTTTGTTAGTCGGTTAACGCACATTTAGTGATTTTCAACATAACCTTTGTATGGGAGGTGGGCGTGGTTATTATCCGATTTCTTCCATTTTTGAACTGTATATGGAAATGCCTGAAGGAAACGACTCTGTAGAGTTTGGTTGACATAGCTATAGTAGTTTCCGAGATATGTACAAAAAACTTAGTAGGGGGCGGGGCCACGCCCACTTTTCCAAAAAAATTACGTCCAAATATGCCCCTCCCTAATGCGATCCTTTTGTGCCAAATTTCACTTTAATATCTTTATTTATGGCTTAGTTATGACACTTTATAGGTTTTCGGTTTCCGCCATTTTGTGGGCGTGGCAGTGGGCCGATTTTGCCCATCTTCGAACTTAACCTTCTTATGGAGCCAAGGAATACGTGTACCAAGTTTCATCATGATATCTCAATTTTTACTCAAGTTACAGCTTGCACGGACGGACGGACGGACAGACGGACGGACAGACGGACAGACAGACATCCGGATTTCAACTCTACTCGTCACCCTGATCACTTTGGTATATATAACCCTATATCTGACTCTTTTAGTTTTAGGACTTACAAACAACCGTTATGTGAACAAAACTATAATACTCTCCTTAGCAACATTGTTGCGAGAGTATAAAAAACAAACAATTGTTTTCCCTACAAGCATATTCTACAACATGTGAATCAAAGCCACCCATGAAGTTGTGTGAACAATCTGCCAACATATTCCCGCATTTCTAATCTTTAAAAATAGTAAGTGAAAATGTAAAAGTTTTGAAACATTAATACTTTATCAAAACTTATACAATTTTGGTTAGCAAACGGGGGAAAGAGTGAAAAAAGCCAGTGGGTCCCTTGTAAGAAGATGCTGGGAGTCTACATCTCACGGTAATCAAGTTAATCTTGCTTTACGGTGCTTTAGTGTGGTGAACCGCTATCAGCAAAACTGCATACACAAAATAGTTGGAGCGAATCCAGGCCTGAGAATCACTTCAACAGCTGCACTAGAAAGATTACTCAATATCCACCAAACGACATTGCGGTGGAAATCTCTGCAGCAAAATCACCTGCAAGGCTGGAGATGTTAGGTAAATTTTACAAAGGACCTTCGGTCATAGCTCAATAAGCAGCGGATTGGTGGATTAAATATACCACATACCCACACTCCTTATTTGCGTGGAGCATGGATGATGCAGGAGCAAGCGACTCGCCAGTGGAACTTATGAGATTAATGAGTGAGAAGCGGAATCTATTGCTCAGAGCTGGAGTTCAGGCAGCTCCTCAATCATCCAGAATACTGTAGAATCTTCCAGGCGAAAGCCTTTGCGGCTGAGATATCTAATAACATATTATATTTCGATATCCAAACGGAAATTAAGGTATTAATCTCACATCATATTACGTTATAGAAAGTTCTTAGAAACAAGAAGAGAGTAA
>NW_024393400.1:0-2154 GCF_016617805.1 Bactrocera tryoni
TTTCTAAATGTTTATATGCAAGAAAATCGGTTTTATACCTAAATGTAAAATTCTGGAATTTTCCAAATGCACTGCCGTTTTGGCTTTATGCCAACTTTAGTAAGATGAAGAAGGTTAATTATCTTTAATATGTTAAGCTAATGATTTAAGGCAACTTGATATGGATTTCTAAATGTGTACATGCAAGAAAATCGGTTTTATACCTAAATGTAAAATTCTGGAATTTTCCAAATGCACTGCCGTTTTGGCTTTATGCCAACTTTAGTAAGATGAAGAAGGTTAATTATCTTTAATATGTTAAGCTAATGATTTAAAGCAACTTGATATGGATTTCTAAATGTGTACATGCAAGAAAATCGGTTTTATACCTAAATGTAAAATTCTGGAATTTTCCAAATGCACTGCCGTTTTGGCTTTATGCCAACTTCAGTAAGATGAAGAAGGTTAATTAACTTTAATATGTGAAGCTAATGATTTGAAGCAACTCGATATGGATTTCTAAATGTGTATATGCAAGAAAATCGGTTTTATACCTAAATGTAAAATTCTGGAATTTTCCAAATGCACTGCCGTTTTGGCTTTATGCCAACTTCAGTAAGATGAAGAAGGTTAATTATCTTTAATATGTTAAGCTAATGATTTAAAGCAACTTGATATGGATTTCTAAATGTGTACATGCAAGAAAATCGGTTTTATACCTAAATGTAAAATTCTGGAATTTTCCAAATGCACTGCCGTTTTGGCTTTATGCCAACTTCGGTAAGATGAAGAAGGTTAATTATCTTTAATATATGAAGCTAATGATTTAAAGCAACTTGATATGCATTTCTAAATGTGTACATGCAAGAAAATCGGTTTTATACCTAAATGTAAAATTCTGGAATTTTCCAAATGCACTGCCGTTTTGGCTTTATGCCAACTTCAGTAAGATGAAGAAGGTTAATTAACTTTAATATGTGAAGCTAATGATTTAAAGAAACTTCATATGTATTTCTAAATGTGTATATGCAAGAAAATCGGTTTTATACCTAAATGTAAAATTCTGGAATTTTCCAAATGCACTGCCGTTTTGGCTTTATGCCAACTTCGGTAAGATGAAGAAGGTTAATTAACTTTAATATATGAAGCTAATGATTTAAAGAAACTTCATATGTATTTCTAAATGTGTATATGCAAGAAAATCAGTTTTATACCCAAATGTAAAATTCTGGAATTTTCCAAATGCACTGCCGTTTTGGCTTTATGCCAACTTCAGTAAGATGAAGAAGGTTAATTAACTTTAATATGTGAAGCTAATGATTTAAAGCAACTTGATATGCATTTCTAAATGTGTACATGCAAGAAAATCAGTTTTATACCCAAATGTAAAATTCTGGAATTTTCCAAATGCACTGCCGTTTTGGCTTTATGCCAACTTCAGTAAGATGAAGAAGGTTAATTAACTTTAATATGTTAAGCTAATGATTTAAAGCAACTTGATATGCATTTCTAAATGAGTACATGCAAGAAAATCGGTTTTATACCTAAATGTCAACTTATGCCAACTTCAGTAAGATGAAGAAGGTTAATTAACTTTAATATGTGAAGCTAATGATTTAAAGCAACTTGATATGCATTTCTAAATGTGTACATGCAAGAAAATCGGTTTTATACCTAAATGTAAAATTCTGGAATTTTCCAAATGCACTGTCGTTTTGGCTTTATGCCAACTTTAGTAAGATGAAGAAGGTTAATTAACTTTAATATGTGAAGCTAATGATTTAAAGCAACTTGATATGCATTTCTAAATGTGTACATGCAAGAAAATCGGTTTTATACCTAAATGTAAAATTCTGGAATTTTCCAAATGCACTGTCGTTTTGGCTTTATGCCAACTTTAGTAAGATCAAGAAGGTTAATTAACTTTAATATGTTAAGCTAATGATTTAAAGCAACTCGATATGGATTTCTAAATGTGTACATGCAAGAAAAGCGGTTTTATACCTAAATGTAAAATTCTGGAATTTTCCAAATGCACTGTCGTTTTGGCTTTATGCCAACTTTAGTAAGATCAAGAAGGTTAATTAACTTTAATATGTTAAGCTAATGATTTAAAGCAACTCGATATGCATTTCTAAATGAGTACATGCAAGAAAATCGGTTTTATACCTAAAT
>NW_024393401.1:0-1402 GCF_016617805.1 Bactrocera tryoni
TGCTTCAGTAATAGATGGAAAAAGTCAGTTCATAGGGAATCCTCTTGTCTGAAACCTCGCTTGGTATCGAACGGCTTGACGTCGTATTTGAATAGATCGGCTGGTAATCCAACGCACCTTGCCGCTTTGTTGTTCTTCAGGTGAATAATTGCTATTCGAACCTCATCATAATCGAGCAATGGAACATATGTATATTCCATCGTCATGCATTGGGGAATCGGATTCACCACCTACAGATATATCACTTGCACCCCCGTTCAGCAGGCTGGAGAATTATTCCCTCCATAACTTCTGTATGCTCTGAACATTAGCCACAAGGGTTCGGAAAGAGCATAATTTTTCATTTGTCGGCCAGCTTCTCAATCTCATCATACTCATGCATGTCAGCCTATTTCTCTTTTTTTCTGCGAATGCGTCTTTCACACACTACTGTCGACCTTATAAGCGACTCTCGGTATCTATCCCACCCCACTCGTATTGTCGTCCACCGCAACATTCCGAGGTATACTTTGTCTTCACTGCGATACGACAGTCGTCATCGTACCAGCTGTTCCTTCGACCTTTGCCAAAACCAATGGTTTCGCTTGCAGCTGTACGTATGGAACTTCAAATGCCGTTTCACCGTTCCCATATAACTAGTAGCTGATGACTGCAGAAAACCGTTTAGCTGTCGGTTGTGTTAGTACCTTCCCTGTGATCGTTGACGGGCGTATTTTCCTGTATAGAAACGGGCTTGTAACTTCACCACAGCAAGATAGTGGTCCGAGTGGATTTTAGAAGTTCGGAGCATAGCTGTATGAAGTTCAAAAAAACTGGAGATGTGTCGTCCATCTATCACAACATGATCAATTTCTTTACGAACTTTTTAAGCAGTAGACAGCAAAGTTGTTTTATAAGTTTTTTTGTGCTGGAATCTATTGATATCAAAATCACATGGTTTTCATTTTAGTAGCGCCACCTTTGTATCAGGCGGGAGGCTTTTCAATTGAACTGTTATATTCGGTGTAACCGAAGTTAATGCTTCGTCTGGTTTGATTTTCCAAACTAATAAACTCACCACTTGTCATTAAGGAAGAAAGAGGCCGAAATGCGTGAGTACGAAGAGCTTGATAAGCTGGCCGACAGTGGTAATGGCCGCTCGGAAAATTTACGAAAAATGCGCGGCTTACAAGGTTTCCAGACCGGAGCATACTCTTGTAGAACCCCAAAGGTGATCTGGTCACCGATGCCCAGAGCATACTTAAATTGTAGAGGGAACACTCCTCCAGCCTGTTGAATGGCAGTAAAAGTACAACGCCAGTAGAAGGCGAACCCGATTCCCCGATCGATGACGATGGAGCAGATGTCTTGATGCGGATTTCACCGGCCGAGCTTATATTGGAAACACGGCGGCGAAAGAACG
>NW_024393402.1:0-4557 GCF_016617805.1 Bactrocera tryoni
TGGTGAGAGACACGCTGGCAGGTGAGTGGCGTTTAGTTTGCTGGCGTGGGTGCGAGGTGCGAAAAAATAACAAAGCAATTAGCAGGAAATTAAGTCAACAAGTGCGTGTCTTGGACGGAGGCTAAAAAGTCAAACGTTACAATGTATATGATTTTTTATTTACCCACTCTCAGTTTTATGTCTGCAATTGCAGAGTTTTTGTAATTCTATTATTTTGTATTATAGTCACTCTCACTTAGTGGCAAACAAAGAGACTTTAAGCATTTGGGTGGGTGTATGATTCATGATAGAGCGAGATAGAGACATGTGCCTTTAATAGTAATGTAAGAGACCGATTATTTTCTTTAAATATGGCGATAATCCAGTACATTACTATAAGCCGGTTACGATATCGCATGAGTATTTAGGACTCAGCTCAGCACTATAATCGCATAATACACGTATTAATCGACATAAGCGGTATTACTCATTTTGGCAAAATTCGTTTTTTTATTCAACATTTACACCGATTACCTATAATTTTGGATAGCATTTATGGGGTACGATTTGTGCTCCGCTTCAAAATAGACCACAGTTTCAGCGATCATCTCATAATTCGGCGAAAATTTCTTTCCAGCGAGCATTTTTTTGAAGTCTGAGCACAGAAAATGGTCGCTGGGGGCAGATCTGGAAAATACGGTGGATCCGGAAGCCATTCGAATCCCAATTCATGGATTTTGTCATCGTTTTCCAAACTTGTGGCACGGTATATTGAATTTGGTGAAACAGCACTTTCTTTTTCTTCAAATGCTGCCTTTTTTCGACGATTTCGTCCTTCAAACGGTCCAATACTGCTACGAAATATTCCGCTTTTGAGTGGGTTTATCGTATGCACTTCAATCGGTTGACTATCGATTGGACTATGGAGTGAAATAATGAAGCCAAGTTTTATTCACTACTACATTTCGATGCTGAAACTCGGATTTATTGCCCTCAAACGTCTCCAAACACTGCTCTGAATCATTCATGGATGGATTTAATTCTAGTTGCGTTATCTACATTGTCTTGTTTAAGTTAGGAGGTTCGAAAATCTTTCTATTTGGTATTGAGCTTATGTAGTTTTAAATAGATTAACATTTTTTATTTATTGTTTGGCTTTAAACAAGCTTATCAATAAAAACATGTGTTACGAGTAATAATGCAGGAAATTCTGTAGGTACTTTAAAGTTAACTAATTGACTATTAGTCTAAATTAATTCGATAATATAGTCGATTTCTAATGTAAAAGACAATTTTTTGAAAGACTAAGGCTCTTCTGCTTGCTTATGCTATCTTGTAAAAATAGTTACATGTAACACAATTATTGCGATAAAAAATTTCTTGACTAAGAAAAACTTATAACACTATTGCGAATGCGTCAGAAGACACAAGCACTGCGCGTTTTTTTTTTAGCATTTGTATACATTGTGACAAAAAAGCACCCGGAAATTGTAATTAAATTGCCTGGGTAAATAATATTCCGAATGTTGAGAAAGGCTTATGGTAATAAAGTTTTATCAAAAACATAAGCCTTAGAGTGGTATAAAGCCTTCAAAGACGGTCTAGAGATCGTTGAACTTTTTCAACCGATGAAAATATTCAAAACGTGAAAGATATGGTGCTTGAAAATCATCAGGCAACCGTTAGAGAAATGACAAGAGCACTCGACAGCTCATTCGTGTAATTTTGGTGGATATTTTAGGTATGAAACGTGTTCTTGCACGACTCGCCCCGATAAAGCTGAATTTTCTTCAAAAAGAGTACCGCAAACAGGTCTCTTTGGGCATGCCTGATCGTGTCAATTCCGATGTCACATTAACGGAGAATATTATAATTGTCGATGAGGCATTTGGGTTATGGGTTTGATATGCAAACAAGTCAACAATCATCGGAATGGAATCCGTGTTTAGTCGAGCGAAAAGATAAAACGAAATTCGCTGAAGGAGCTCAATGCCATCCCAAAACCGCTTATGTAAAGTGATTTGAGGACTGGAAACATCTTTGGAATTAGTGTATTACATCAGTTGGGAATTACTTTGAAGGCAACAAAATAAATATTTATGAATAATTTAATATTTTGCGTCTTATTTACAATTTCCGGGTACGTTTTTGTCATGTAGTAACGCTTGATGAATCGAAGAAAGTTTTTATTAAATTTATATATATGGGTTGTTTTACTAATCGATTATGTTTTAATTGCCAGCGATTAGTTATGGAGAGTATGATTTCTAGTTCAAATATTGGAGTGTGTAAGATTTTAGAGCCAAAAAAATGTTTGACTTTTTTTTGCACACTGAAATCGTGTTCTACATTGTAAGTTTCCAATAGTCTTATATTTTCCAACAAAGAATATTGCTGTCGCTACACTATACGAAATGAATATAAATTAAACAAAAAATAAATAAATATAACATTATTAAGTACAGTTAATGGTATGGTAAGCACACGAAATGAGGGATTCATGTTGTAATCCATAAAATAACTAAAACTACTGGAATTAAAATTGGAGGTAATTTAAGGACATAGCTTGAGAATTGCTGAACTTGGGTAGCATACATGCTCATGTGCAGATAATGATTTTTCTTTCCCCACAGCTAAATATCTGTGGGTTGAAATCGATACTAAAATAAATTGGATTATATGTACGTTGAAAAAAGCAAAGAAAGCTTATAGGCTTACCACACCAGAAAAAGGACACTTAGCAGGGACTGGGGCCACAAACCAAATATTGTGAGGTGAAGAAAGGAGAAGTTTAGTTGGTGAGGATGATGCTGTATATATCTTTACCGATGGGTCTATAGACTGTGGAGTAGGTGCGGGTTTATACTACGATGAGCTCGAAATCTGTCACTCTATCCGACTATTAAGCTCAGCCAGCATCTTTCAAGCACTAGATATACTAGATATGGAAAAGGCATATGATGCTCTATTGATTAACTTCGAGAGGATACAGAAAGTAACCACATATACGGATAGCCTGGCAGGACCGCTGGCTTTGTCGATACCACTAACTAATTCCAGCATATTTAACAATTGCAGAAAGGCTTTAAGCTCACTAGCGAGTCTATTCTACCTCTTCTATTCTTCCTGGCCACATGAATATTTTCGGTAACGAAAAAGCAGATGAGTTGCCCAAACTAAAAGTTTCTTTAGGTGAATAAGGAGTGGAGTTAATTCCACGTCCACCGAGAACGAAAAGAAAGCTATAGACCACTTTGAACAAAGAGCACAGTGTAGATAGATTCAATAACCAGCTGCAAGACAACGAAGCAGATATGGCTTTAATATGATAGGACTAGAACCAAGGATTTACTACATAGATCCAGGAATAGTATTTTCAGACTTACAGCTATTATAATGCGGCACTGACCCTTTGGAGAACAAACGCTAAAAATAGGTCAGCCCTATAACAATATTTGTCCAAGCTAGACGGACACAAATAGTTTCATTGAGAGCACCAAATGATTTGAGCGCAACGATGGAAGCAGATAAAGTGTTTAGAGAAGTCTGACGATAGTGCATCAAAATGACGAATTCTGCGCTAATTGATCTTGAAGTGGCAGCACTCAAATATATCCACCTAAATTCCTTAGCCCCAATATACCCAATATAGTGATTTACGATCTTTTTGTAATGTACATATTTTTCTCTTCATATCTACTAAGTGTGTTTGAGTTCTCTGATACTGAATGTATTGATATGTATCATCCGCGCCGTGAGTTTTGCTTTTTGCAGACTGGATAAGGAACCGAAACAAATGGGTCTGGTAGTGGACGAGGGCAAGACGAAATATCTCTTGACGACAAACAAAAAGTCGTCACACTCGCAACTTGGCTCCCACGTTACTGTTGGCAGTCATAAATTCGAAGTCGTAGATAACTTCGTTTATTTTGGAATCAACATCAACACCAACAACAACGTCAGTCTCGAAATCCACCGCAGAATAATTTTTGCCAACAAGAGCTTCTTCGGGCAGAGTAGACAATTGAGAAATAAAGTCCTCTCTCGAAAAACAAAAACCAAACTCTATAAGTCACTCAATATTCCCGTCCTGCTGTATGGTGCAGAGGCTTGGACGATGGCAAAAACTGATGAGTCGACGTTGCGAGTTTTCGGAAGAAAGGTTCTGCATATCACATTTGATGGAACGATGAGCTGTAAAGTTATACGACGACGTTTACATAGTTCAGTGAATTAAGAGACATAGTCTACGCTGGCTAGGTCATGCTCTCCGTTTGTATGCAAATACTCCAGCTCTGAGAGTATTCGACGCAGTACCCGCCAGGGAAAGCAGAAAAAGGGAGAATTCTTCACTCTGTTGGAAAAACCACCTATGTAGCTGCCCTTGGAATATCCAATTGGCGTGAAACATCGAAAAGGAAGAACACCTTGCGTTCTTGTTGAATGTTGAAGTGGAAATATTTTTCACATTTCCAATTTTTTCAAATTTTGAGATTAAACGGGATTTGTATGTTTTTTCTATTTGTTCTACACATACACATATAACATTTATTGCATTTTATCCCCCAGAAGCTGTAA
>NW_024393403.1:0-1397 GCF_016617805.1 Bactrocera tryoni
AAAAAAAAACGCATAAAATTTGCAAAATCTCATCGGTTCTTTATCTGAAACGTTAGATTGGTTCATGACATTTACTTTTTGAAGATAATTTCATTTAAATGTTGACCGCGGCTGCGTCTTAGGTGGTCCATTCGGAAACTCCAATTTTGGGCAACTTTTTCGAGCATTTCGGCCGGAATAGCCCGAATTTCCTCGGAAATTTTGTCTTCCAAAGCTGGAATAGTTGCTGGCTTATTTCTGTAGACTTTAGACTTGACGTAGCCCCACAAAAAATAGTCTAAAGGCGTTAAATCGCATGATCTTGGTGGCCAACTTACGGGTCCATTTCTTGAGATGAATTGTTCTCCGAAGTTTTCCCTCAAAATGGCCATAGAATCGCGAGCTGTGTGGCATGTAGCGCCATCTTGTTGAAACCACATGTCAACCAAGATGCTAACAAACTTTTTGTTGCCAAAAATGGAAGAACTGAACTTGATTGACATGTGGTTTCAACAAGATGGCGCTACATGCCACACAGCTCACGATTCTATGGCCATTTTGAGGGAAAACTTCGGAGAACAATTCATCTCAAGAAATGGACCCGTAAGTTGGCCACCAAGATCATGCGATTTAACGCCTTTAGACTATTTTTTGTGGGGCTACGTCAAGTCTAAAGTCTACAGAAATAAGCCAGCAACTATTCCAGCTTTGGAAGACAACATTTCCGAAGAAATTCGGGCTATTCCGGCCGAAATGCTCGAAAAAGTTGCCCAAAATTGGACTTTCCGAATGGACCACCTAAGACGCAGCCGCGGTCAACATTTAAATGAAATTATCTTCAAAAAGTAAATGTCATGAACCAATCTAACGTTTCAAATAAAGAACCGATGAGATTTTGCAAATTTTATGCGTTTTTTTTTAAAAAAAAGTTATCAAGCTCTTAAAAAATCACCCGATATTTATTCAAACAAAAGTGCTTTCACGTGCAAAATTATGTTTATGAGAATATAAAATTTGTACGGAAGCTCTGAATTGTTACTCAAATTATTCAGAATTTTACGCAAAAATCAGGAAAGGTAGCTCAAATGACTCAAAGCTGCTCAATATGCTTTTGACGATCAGCAATTTCAGCGAAAGTACTGTTTCATGAAAGCCTATGATAACTATAAAATTGCTAAGAAGAGATGAATTATTGATGACATTACATAGAATTTCGCGATAAAATCAAGAAATATAGTTCGATGGCTCAAAGTGACCCATAACATACATACTTTTAATTTTAACTATTTAAACAAAGGTGCTCCTTGAGCTTACAGCCTATGCTTGAAAGTATATAATAAAATTGTTGGGGAATCTATAGTTCTTGCCGAAATTATTCAGAAGCTTGCGTAAAAATAGAAAATGATGACTCAAATCGA
>NW_024393404.1:0-1048 GCF_016617805.1 Bactrocera tryoni
AGTATTTTGCGAAGTAAACTTTCAATCAATTCAACACACCAGTTTGAAAGAAGCTGTTGTTAAAAGCGCTTTACTTTAAAATATTCGACAGAACAGAACTTACCATTAAACAAATAAATAAAAATGTAATGTTTTTCACACTTCAAGAGAAAAATGCGAACGTATATGGACTATTGTTTATTATCTAAAATAAATCAGATCAAGTGAACTTTAGGCGAATTGTCGGCATTTCGGGCCGAATTTAAAAAGTTTTTGTAAAGTATTTACTCGGTTAAGCTTCTCCGTACTCTGTCCTAAGCCATTTTTAAAGGATAAACAAGTAAGAAAGTGCTAAGGTCGGGTGGAACCGAACACTTTATACTCAGTCACCAATAATACGAAGGAAAGTCAGCCGTATGTTCGAAAATCCTTGTAATGGTTATAAGGGGCTTAAGGGGCACTGTTATAAGTAAAGCACGCTCTCTCATTTTCACTTAGACAACTCACATATTGGCCGATATATCCAATATAAACACACTTGGAAATTCGAAAATCTTTATGTTAGGTATATGAGGGCTCAGGGCCGTACAGACCCGATTCAACCCATTTTTAACGCAAAGAGTTACTATTGTCAAGAAGGGATTCCTTCTGAATTTCAATTAAATATCTCACACATTTTCCGCCAGAAGCCAACTATAGATATTGGGGCTCAAATATTCGGTACCTCGGGTCTTGAACAGTTTTGATTGTATTTGTTAAATTTTTAGTGGCATACTTTAAGGGCATTATTCCTGCAAAATTTTGTTCCGTTTTATTAAATACTTCTTGATTTGTGTACTGAAAAGTAAAACAATCAAATAAAATTTTAAATTATGTTATATGGGAAGTAGACGTAGTTGTAGTTCGATTTCGCCCATTTTCACACTGTGGTATAGGAAGGCGATAAGAATGCTATTTTCTAGATTTAGTCGAAATCAGTCTGTCGGTTCTCAAAATATGGGATTTCACCAAAAAGTGAGCTGTGCGTGATCATGTATAATTTTGAAAACGGCTCTCATAAAGCCTTCTT
>NW_024393405.1:0-3546 GCF_016617805.1 Bactrocera tryoni
TTACTGAAGTTGACATAAAGCCATAACGGCAGTGCATTTGGAAGAATTCCACAATCCTATATTAAGGTATAAAGTCGATTTTCTTGTATATTCACATTTAGCAATCGATATTGAGTTGCTTCAAATCATTAGTTTAACATATTTAAGTTAATTTACCTTCTTCATCTTACTGAAGTGGACATAAAGCCATAACGGCAGTGCATTTGGAAGAATTCCACAATCCTATATTAAGGTATAAAGTCGATTTTCTTGTATATTCACATTTAGCAATCGATATTGAGTTGCTTCAAATCATTAGTTTAACATATTTAAGTTAATTTACCTTCTTCATCTTACTGAAGTGGACATAAAGCCATAACGGCAGTGCATTTGGAAGAATTCCACAATCCTATATTAAGGTATAAAGTCGATTTTCTTGTATATTCACATTTAGCAATCGATATTGAGTTGCTTCAAATCATTAGTTTAACATATTTAAGTTAATTTACCTTCTTCATCTTACTGAAGTGGACATAAAGCCATAACGGCAGTGCATTTGGAAGAATTCCACAATCCTATATTAAGGTATAAAGTCGATTTTCTTGTATATTCACATTTAGCAATCGATATTGAGTTGCTTCAAATCATTAGTTTAACATATTTAAGTTAATTTACCTTCTTCATCTTACTGAAGTGGACATAAAGCCATAACGGCAGTGCATTTGGAAGAATTCCACAATCCTATATTAAGGTATAAAGTCGATTTTCTTGTATATTCACATTTAGCAATCGATATTGAGTTGCTTCGAATCATTAGTTTAACATATTTAAGTTAATTTACCTTCTTCATCTTACTGAAGTGGACATAAAGCCATAACGGCAGTGCATTTGGAAGAATTCCACAATCCTATATTAAGGTATAAAGTCGATTTTCTTGTATATTCACATTTAGAAGTCGATATTGAGTTGCTTCAAATCATTAGTATAACATATTTAAGTTCACTTACCTTCTTCATCTTACTGAAGTGGACATAAAGCCATAACGGCAGTGCATTTGGAAGAATTCCACAATCCTATATTAAGGTATAAAGTCGATTTTCTTGTATATTCACATTTAGAAGTCGATATTGAGTTGCTTCAAATCATTAGTATAACATATTTAAGTTCACTTACCTTCTTCATCTTACTGAAGTGGACATAAAGCCATAACGGCAGTGCATTTGGAAGAATTCCACAATCCTATATTAAGGTATAAAGTCGATTTTCTTGTATATTCACATTTAGCAATCGATATTGAGTTGCTTCAAATCATTAGTTTAACATATTTAAGTTAATTTACCTTCTTCATCTTACTGAAGTGGACATAAAGCCATAACGGCAGTGCATTTGGAAGAATTCCACAATCCTATATTAAGGTATAAAGTCGATTTTCTTGTATATACACATTTAGCAATCGATATTGAGTTGCTTCGAATCATTAGTTTAACATATTTAAGTTAATTTACCTTCTTCATCTTACTGAAGTGGACATAAAGCCATAACGGCAGTGCATTTGGAAGAATTCCACAATCCTATATTAAGGCATAAAGTCGATTTTCTTGTATATTCACATTTAGCAATCGATATTGAGTTGCTTCAAATCATTTACTCACTTATTTAAGTTAATTAACATTCTTCATCTTACTGAAGTTGACATAAAGCCATAACGGCAGTGCATTTGGAAGAATTCCACAATCTTATATTAAGGTATAAAGTCGATTTTCTTGTATATTCACATTTAGCAATCGATATTGAGTTGCTTCAAATCATTAGTTTAACATATTTAAGTTAATTTACCTTCTTCATCTTACTGAAGTGGACATAAAGCCATAACGGCAGTGCATGTGGAAGACTTCCACAATCCTATTTTAAGGTATAAAGGCGATTTTCTTGTATATACACATTTAGCAATCGATATTGAGTTGCTTCGAATCATTAGTTTAACATATTTAAGTTCACTTACCTTCTTCATCTTACTGAAGTGGACATAAAGCCATAACGGCAGTGCATTTGGAAGAATTCCACAATCCTATATTAAGGCATAAAGTCGATTTTCTTGTATGTTCACATTTAGCAATCGATATTGAGTTGCTTCAAATCATTTACTCACTTATTTAAGTTAATTAACATTCTTCATCTTACTGAAGTTGACATAAAGCCATAACGGCAGTGCATTTGGAAGAATTCCACAATCTTATATTAAGGTATAAAGTCGATTTTCTTGTATATACACATTTAGCAATCGATATTGAGTTGCTTCGAATCATTAGTTTAACATATTTAAGTTCACTTACCTTCTTCATCTTACTGAAGTGGACATAAAGCCATAACGGCAGTGCATTTGGAAGAATTCCACAATCTTATATTAAGGTATAAAGTCGATTTTCTTGTATATACACATTTAGCAATCGATATTGAGTTGCTTCAAATCATTAGTTTAACATATTTAAGTTCACTTACCTTCTTCATCTTACTGAAGTGGACATAAAGCCATAACGGCAGTGCATTTGGAAGAATTCCACAATCCTATATTAAGGCATAAAGTCGATTTTCTTGTATGTTCACATTTAGCAATCGATATTGAGTTGCTTCAAATCATTAGTTTAACATATTTAAGTTCACTTACCTTCTTCATCTTACTGAAGTGGACATAAAGCCATAACGGCAGTGCATTTGGAAGAATTCCACAATCCTATATTAAGGTATAAAGTCGATTTTCTTGTATATTCACATTTAGCAATCGATATTGAGTTACTTCAAATCATTAATTCAACATATTTAAGTTAATTTACCTTCTTCATCTTACTGAAGTGGACATAAAGCCATAACGGCAGTGCATTTGGAAGAATTCCACAATCCTATATTAAGGTATAAAGTCGATTTTCTTGTATATTCACATTTAGCAATCGATATTGAGTTGCTTCAAATCATTAATTCAACATATTTAAGTTAATTTACCTTCTTCATCTTACTGAAGTGAACATAAAGCCATAACGGCAGTGCATTTGGAAGAATTCCACAATCTTATATTAAGGTATAAAGTCGATTTTCTTGTATATACACATTTAGCAATCGATATTGAGTTGCTTCAAATCATTAGTTTAACATATTTAAGTTAACTTACCTTCTTCATCTTACTGAAGTGGACATAAAGCCATAACGGCAGTGCATTTGGAAGAATTCCACAATCCTATATTAAGGTATAAAGTCGATTTTCTTGTATATACACATTTAGCAATCGATATTGAGTTGCTTCAAATCATTAGTTTAACATATTTAAGTTAACTTACCTTCTTCATCTTACTGAAGTGGACATAAAGCCATAACGGCAGTGCATTTGGAAGAATTCCACAATCCTATATTAAGGTATAAATTCGATTTTCTTGTATATTCACATCTAGCAATCGATATTGAGTTGCTTCAAATCATTACTTTATTATATTTAAGTTCAATTACCTTCTTCATCTTACTCAAGTGAATATAAAGCCATAACGGCAGTGCAATTGGAAGAATTCCACGATCTTATAT
>NW_024393406.1:0-2904 GCF_016617805.1 Bactrocera tryoni
TCAATTCCAGGCATCAAATAATCGGTTGTCATGGTGAGATAACAGTCTCTATTGACGGTGACGTTCTCACCAGCATCATTTTTGATTCCTTCGGCCCATCAACCATACCGAACCGTTGTTTTTGTGGGGGAAATGACAGTTTTTGAATCTCGTCCCAAATGTAGCACTTCTGCTTCTTTATATACCCATTGAGCCAAAAGTGAAGGCATCTCGTAACGTCTTGTACGGAATGCAGTATTCTGTATTCTTCTTCTTTACTGACATACTGACCGCTTACGTGGTTATAGCCGTGTTAACAACAATGCGCCAGTCGTTTCCTCTTTTCGCAAGGTGGCGTCTATTGGAGATTCCAAGCGAAGCCAGGTCCTTCTCCACCTGGTACTTCCAACGGAGTGGAGGTCTTTCTCTTCCTCTGCTTCCCCAGCGTAGCCGCTGTCATTTAATCCGCTGAACTATGTCAATATCATAGTATATCTCATACAGCTCATCGTTCCATTGAATGAACTTCTACACATGACTCCCTCCTCGTTCTTCGCTCGGCCAGCTTGCCAAGCTCTTCATACTCACGCTTTTTGGCCTCTCTCTTTTTCTGTGTGCAAATGCGTCTCGCTTCCCTTTTCAACTCTCGGTATCTATCCCATCCCGCACGCGTTGTGGTCGATCGTAACGTTTCGAGGCAGGCAGGCTGTTTTCTCTCCGCTGCGACACGCCCTCCACGTCGTACCAGCCGTTCTTTTGCATTTTGCGAAAACCAGTGGTTTCGGTTGCAGCTGTACGTAAGGAGTTTGAAATGCCGTCCCACAGTTCCCTTATACCGAGTTGTTGACGAGTGCTCTCAGAGAGCAGGAGTGCAAGCCGAGTAGAAAATCGTTCGGCTGTCTGTTGTGATTGCAGCTTCTCGACGTCGAACCTTCCTTGTGTTTGTTGGCGTGCGTTTTTTGCTGCACAGAGGCGGGTGCGAATCTTAGCTGCAACAAGATAGTGGTCCGAGTCGATGTTAGGACCTCGGAGCGCACGCACATCTAAAACACTGGAGACGTGTCTTCCGTCTATCACAACATGATCGATCTGGTTGGTGGTTTTTCGATCCGGAGACAGCCAGGTGGCTTGATGAATATTTTTATGCTGGAATCTAGTACTACAGATAACCATATTTCGGGCCCCGGCGAAGTCAATCAGCCTCAACCCATTTGGGGATGTTTCGTCGTGGAGGCTGAATTTACCGACCGTAGTGCCAAAGATACCTTCTTTGCCCACCCTGGCGTTAAAGTCGCCAAGCACGATTTTGACATCGTGGTGGGGCAGCTCTCATAAGTGCGCTCCAAGCGCTCATAGAAGGCATCTTTGGTCACATCGTTCTTCTCTTCCGTCGGGGCGTGGGCGCAAATCAGCGATATGTTGAAGAACCTCGCTTTGATGCGGATTGTGGCTAGACGTTCATTCACCGGAGTGAATGATAGTACTCGGCGACGGAGTCTCTCTCCCACCACGAATCCAACACCAAACTTGCGCTCCATTATATGGTCACTGTAGTAAATGTCACAAGGACCTACTCGTCTCTGTTCTTGTCCCGTCCATCGCATTTCTTGGACGGCGGTGATGTCAGCCTTTATTTTTACGAGGACATCAACCAGCTGGGCAGCGGCACCTTCCCAATTAAGGGACCGGACATTCCAGGTGCATGCCCTCAATTCGTAGTTCTTATTTCGTTTGCCATGGTCGTCATCAAAAGGGGGGTCTCTCATCCGAGGCTGATTGCTAATTTTCATTGGTAAGATTTTTTACCTGGCGGGTCCCAAACCCAGCGCACAACCCTATGAAGGGGATGTTTCGCCTTCTCACTTTAGCTCGCCTTCGAACGGATGTTCTTAGGCTACCCAGAGGATACTTGGTCAAAGAACGGAAGTTATGGGCTGCTGGAGTCATGTGTAAAAGAATCGTTTCTGGCCACTCCAAGTGAATGGTGGCGATCAGAGAACTTTCCTCACATGTGTGAACTTCTACACATGACCCTGCCCTCGTTCTTCGGGTTCAGTTCAAGAATACAATTGTTAGACTTTAAAAGTTTGTTATTACCCTGGTTTTAGGAAATAACTGTAAGAGTTCTTCCAAAAGACGTCTTGTCTAAACATAGTATATCTTTTGTGAACCAGTAACCATTTACTTTTATTTAATTCTTCAAATATATGTTTAATATATGTATCAATCAAGTTTTGTCATGTTCGAGCCAAAAGCTCTAAATTGGGGAAACGACAACGATGAATAAACCGCACAATGATTAGGGTTGGGCCCGATATCTCATAAAAACATATCCCCACAGTCGCATCTATAATAAAAAGAAAAAAGATATTTTTAAAAGATAGAATCATAGAGAACAAAACCCGATGGATATGGGAGAATTTTGTGTTTCCTTTATGTTAGCAAGGATTTCTCTTTGAACTCAGTGTCGTTCTTTGAATGAAATAGTTAAAATATATCCATTATATCTCATTGAAAGTTTCAATTTCAAACCATCTACGCAATATATTGAGAACCTTAGTAAAATCTTCGGCTACTCTTCCCTTATTATCGTAATACATTCATTCCGTCAGAAATTGAGATACCTCTTTGTTGCGGTCCAAACGTTTCTGTAAATAACTAAGTATAATTTATTTGAAGTTGTTTTATCTAATTTTACTCGTGGGATTAATTTTTTGTACTGAGTAATTCACTATGTTAAAATTGGCCTAGAACTCTAAATCAAAACTTGGAGACATGACATATAGTCTCTTGCATCAACTCAAATCGATCGCTTTGCTGTTGCTTCATACAGCAATTTTGGCGAGAGAGCAGAGTTTAAAAGTGCCTAGCGTAGAAATTTTTTATTCCTTTGTCAAAAAAAACTCCCACAAGTGAAACGACTCT
>NW_024393407.1:0-1023 GCF_016617805.1 Bactrocera tryoni
CTATCAAGTCGATATTCTTGTATATACACTTTAAGCAATCGATATTGAGTTTCTTCAAATCATTTACTTCACTTATTTAAGTTAATTAACCTTCTTCATCTTACTGAAGTGGATATAAAGTTATAACGGCAGTGCATTTGGAAGAATTCCACAATCTTATATTTGGGTACAAAGTCGATATTCTTGTATATACACACTTAGCAATTGATATTGAGTTTCTCTAAATCATTTACTTCACTTATTTAAGTTAATTAACCTTCTTCATCTTACTGAAGTGGCTATAAAGCCATAACGGCAGTGCATTTGGAAGAATTCCACAATCTTATATTTGGGTACAAAGTCGATATTCTTGTATATACACATTTAGCAATCGATATTGAGTTTCTTCAAATCATTTACTTCACTTATTTAAGTTAATGAACCTTCTTTAGCTTACTGAAGCGGATATAAAGCCATAACGGCAGTGCATTTGGAAGAATTCCACAATCTTATATTTAGGTATAAAGTCGATATTCTTGCATATACACACTTAGCAATTGATATTGAGTTTCTTCAAATCATTTACTTCACTTATTATTAGTCGATATTCTTGTATATACACACTTAGCAATTGATATTGAGTTTCTCTAAATCATTTACTTCACTTATTTAAGTTAATTAACCTTCTTCATCTTACTGAAGTGGCTATAAAGCCATAACGGCAGTGCATTTGGAAGAATTCCACAATCTTATATTTAGGTATAAAGTCGATATTCTTGCATATACACACTTAGCAATCGATATTGAGTTTCTTTAAATCATTTACTTCACCTATTTAAGTTAATTAACCTTCTTCATCTTACTGAAGTGGCTATAAAGCCATAACGGCAGTGCATTTGGAAGAATTCCACAATCTTATATTTAGGTATAAAGTCGATATTCTTGTATATACACACTTATCAATCGATATTGAGTTTCTTCAAATCATTTACTTCACTTATTTAAGTTAATTAACCTTCTTCATCTTACTGAAGTGGATATAAA
>NW_024393408.1:0-3182 GCF_016617805.1 Bactrocera tryoni
CTATCCTCTATCCCTACCAGGGGCGTGGTAATAGTGTTCAAAAACAAGTGTAGTTTTTTGAGAAAAATCACATTTTTGTTCGAACTTTGAAAACGCTCTAGCGGCTAACGCATTTGACGTAGGTGGGACAAATAGATTGCGGCGGTGAGGTAATTTGAAGAGCTTTCAGAAAAGCCCTCAACCTATCCTCTATCCCTACCAGGGGCGTGGTAATAGTGTTCAAAAACAAGTGTAGTTTTTTGAGAAAAATCACATTTTTGTTCGAACTTTGAAAACGCTCTGGCGGCTAACGCATTTGACGTAGGTGGGACAAATAGATTGCGCCGGTTAGGTAATTTGAAGAGCTTTCACGAAAGCCCTCAACCTATCCACTATCCCTACCAGGGGCGTGGCAATAGATTTCACAAACAAATGTAGTTTTTTTGAGAAAAATCACATTTTTGTTCGAACTTTGTAAACGCTCTAGCGGCTGACGTATCTGACGTAGGTGGGTCAATTAATTGCGCCGATTAAAAAATTTAAAGGGCTTTTAGGAAAGCTCTCAACCTATCCCCTATCCCTACCAGGGGCGTGGTAATAGTGTTCACAAACAAGTGTAGTTTTTTGAGAAAAATCACATTTTTGTTTGAACTTTGTAAACGCTCTAGCGGCTAACGTATTTGACGTAGGTGGGACAAATAGATTGCGCCGGTTAGGTAATTTGAAGAGCTTTCAGGAAAGCCCTCAACCTATCCTTTATCCCTACCAGGGGCGCAACAGTATTGTTCACAAAGAAATGTAGTTTTTTGAGAAAAATCACATTTTTGTTTGAACTTTGTAAACGCTCTAGCGGCTAACGTATTTGACGTAGGTGGGACAAATAGATTGCGCCGGTTAGGTAATTTGAAGAGCTTTCAGGAAAGCCCTCAACCTATCCCCTATCCCTACCAGGGGCGTGGTAATAGTGTTCACAAACAAGTGTAGATTTTTGAGAAAAATCACATTTTTGTTCGAACTTTGTAAACGCTCTAGCGGCTAACGTATTTGACGTAGGTGGGACAAATAGATTGCGCCGGTTAGGTAATTTGAAGAGCTTTCAGGAAAGCCCTCAACCTATCCTCTATCCCTACCAGGGGCGTGGTAATAGTGTTCACAAACAAGTGTAGTTTTTTGAGAAAAATCACATTTTTGTTCGAACTTTGTAAACGCTCTAGCGGCTAACGCATTTGACGTAGGTGGGACAAATAGATTGCGCCGGTTAGGTAATTTGAAGAGCTTTCACGAAAGCCCTCAACCTATTCTCTTTCCCTACCAGCGGCGTAGTAATAGTGTTTAAAAGCAAGTGTAGTTTTTTGAGAAAAAGCACATTTTTGTTCGAACTTTGTAAACGCTCTAGCGGCTAACGCATTTGACGTAGGTGGGACAGATAGATTGCGCCGGTTAGGTAATTTGAAGAGCTTTCAGAAAAGCCCTCAACCTATCCTCTATCCCTACCAGGGGCGTGGTAATAGTGTTCAAAAACAAGTGTAGTTTTTTGAGAAAAATCACATTTTTGTTCGAACTTTGTAAACGCTCTAGCGGCTAACGTATTTGACGTAGGTGGGACAAATAAATTGCACCTGTTAGTAAATTTAAGGGGCTTTTAGGAAAGCTCTCAACCTGTCCTTTATCCCTACCAGGGGCGTGGCAATAGATTACAAAAACAAATGTAGTTTTTTGAGAAAAATCACATTTTTGTTTGAACATTTTAAACGCTCTAACGGCTAACGCATTTGACGTAGGTGGAACAAATAGATTGCGGCGGTTAGGTAATTTGAAGCGCTTTCCGGAAAGCCCTCAACCTATCCCCTATCCTTACCAGGGGCGTGGTAATAGTGTTCACAAACAAGTGTAGAATTTTGAGAAAAATCACATTTTTGCTCGAACATTGTAAACGCTCTAGCGGCTAACGCGTTTGACGTAGGTGGGACAGATAGATTGCGCCGGTTAGGTTATTTGAAGAGCTTTCAGAAAAGCCCTCAACCTATCCTCTATCCCTACCAGGGGCGTGGTAATAGTGTTCAAAAACAAGTGTAGTTTTTTGAGAAAAATCACATTTTTGTTTGAACATTGTAAACGCTCTAGCGGCTAACGTATTTGACGTAGGTGGGACAGATAGATTGCGCCGGTTAGGTAATTTGAAGAGCTTTCAGGAAAGCCCTCAACCTATCCTCTATCCCTACCAGGGGCGTGGTAATAGTGTTCAAAAACAAGTGTAGTTTTTTGAGAAAAATCACATTTTTGTTTGAACTTTGCAAACGCTCTAGCGACTAACGTATTTGACGTAGGTGGGACAAATAGATTGCGCCGGTTAGGTAATTTGAAGAGCTTTTAGGAAAGCTCTCAACCTATCCTCTATCCCTACCAGGGGCGTGGTAATAGTGTTCACAAACAAGTGTAGTTTTTTGAGAAAAATCACATTTTTGTTTGAACTTTGTAAACGCTCTAGCGGCTAACGTATTTGACGTAGGTGGGACAAATAGATTGCGCCGGTTAGGTAATTTGAAGAGCTTTCAGGAAAGCCCTCAACCTATCCTTTATCCCTACCAGGGGCGTAACAGTATTGTTCTCAAAGAAATGTAGTTTTTTGAGAAAAATCACATTTTTGTTCGAACTTTGTAAACGCCTCTAGCGGCCAAAGTATTTTACGTAGGTCGGTCAAATAAATTGCACCGGTTAGTAAATTTAAAGAGCTTTCAGGAAAGCCCTCAACCTATCCCCTATCCCTACCAGGGGCGTGGTAATAGTGTTCAAAAACAAGTGTAGTTTTTTGAGAAAAATCACATTTTTGTTCGAACTTTGTAAACGCTCTAGCGGCTAACGCATTTGACGTAGGTGGGACAAATAGATTGCGCCGGTTAGGTAATTTGAAGAGCTTTCACGAAAGCCCTCAACCTATCCTCTATCCCTACCAGGGGCGTGGTAATAGTGTTCAAAAGCAAGTGTAGTTTTTTGAGAAAAAGCACATTTTTGTTCGAACTTTGTAAACGCTCTAGCGGCTAACGCATTTGACGTAGGTGGGACAAATAGATTGCGCCGGTTAGGTAATTTGAAGAGCTTTCAGGAAAGCCCTCAACCTATCCACTATCCCTACCTGTGGCGTGGTAATAGTGTTCAAAAACAAGTGTAGTTTTTTGAGAAAAATCACATTTTGTTCGAACTTT
>NW_024393409.1:0-1069 GCF_016617805.1 Bactrocera tryoni
AAGAATACGTCAACCATATTAAAAATTTCTTTACCTTACACACGAAACTATAATATATCCAATATTATACACTCAGTTAATTTTGATGATTTGAAGTTAGGTATTCAGGAGATAGCAGTGACCCAATTTTATCTATTTTTTGCTAATACTACATGCAATTAAAATGCCACAGGCTAAAAAAATGCAATGCTCCCAAGGTTTCATCATTGTTCAAAAATCCTGATATTTGTTATATGGGGGTTAAGTCAAGTTTATGCCCAACTTTATGCTCTACTTTAGGCACAAAGTTATACTGTTATGTTCGAAAATCTTTATATTGGCTAGTCGAAAAAGTTTTTTGTATTTCTATCTAATTCTAAATATAGAGAATTTCTTCATTAATTCCACTCATATTTGAACAGCTGTAAATTTGTTTCAACTTTTGGTAGCACTGGAGATATACGACTACAACGTTATCTATTGTCAAAATACGAAAAGATTTTTTCGACTACCCAATATAAGGTATATGGGGAGCTCAGGGAAGTGAGTGAGATTTCACCCACGCCCATCGTACAATTTTTACCCCGGCTCCCATAAAGTCTTCTTATACAATCTCAATCGTAAAATTTTACACCTCTGACATATTTAGTCATTGATTTATCTCACTTTTAGTAGTTTTTTACAGTGAAGTTATATGGGGAATGATCGGAGTTATCTTCTGATTTCAACTATTACAGTGTATATAGGAGTGCTAAAGGAATTTGCTGTAAGCGAATTTGGTTATTGTAGCTTAAGTGGTTTAGGTGATATATACAATAAACCAAATAAAATGCAGGGCTACGCCCACTTTTTCAAAAAATTTGTCAAAGAGAATCACCGCTATACTTTTTTGCAAAGGAACATGGGTACCAAATTTCATCAAGATATCTTAATCTTTACAGGTTACAGCTGGTCACTCAGATTTCAACTCGACTCATCATCCTGATCAGTTCTATATATAAACCCTATGTCTATCTCTATTAGTTTTAAGTGATACATGCAACCGTTAGATAAACAAAACTATTATACTCTGCAGCAACATGTTCCAACA
>NW_024393410.1:0-4556 GCF_016617805.1 Bactrocera tryoni
CTGAAGTTAATGATTGAAGCAATGCAATATCGATTGCTAAATATGAATATACAAAAAAATCGACTTTATACCTAAATATAAGATAATGGAATTCTTCCAAATGCACTGCCGTTATGGCTTTATGTCAACTTCATTATGATGAAGAGAGGTAACTAACTTAAATATGTGAAGTTAATGATTAGAAGCTACTCAGTATCGATTGCTAAATGTGTATATACAAGAAAATCGACTTTATACCTTAATATAAGATAATGGAATTTTTCCAAATGCACTGCCGTTATGGCTTTCTGTCAACTTCATAAAGATGAAGAGAGGTAACTAACTTAAATATGTGAAGTTAATGATTAGAAGCTACTCAATATCGATTGCTTAATGTGTGTGTACAAAAAAATCGACTTTATATCTAAATATAAGATTATGGAATTTTTCCAAATGCACTGCCGTTATGGCTTTATGTCAACTTCATAAAGATGAAGAGAGGTAACTAACTTAAATATGTGAAGTTAATGATTAGAAGCTACTCAATATCGATTGCTAAATGTGTGTATACAAGAAAATCGACTTTATACATATAGTAAATATAAGATTCTGGAATTCTTCCAAATGCACTGCCGTTATGGCTTTATGTCAACTTCAGTAAGATGAAGAAGGTTAATTAACTTAAATATGTGAAGTTAATGATTTGAAGCAACTCAATATCGATTGCTAAATATGAATATACAAGAAAATCGACTTTATACATAAATATAAGAGTTTTGAATTCTTCCAAATGCACTGCCGTTATGGCTTTATGCCAACTTCAGTAGGATGAAGAAAGTTAATCATCTTAAATATGTAGAGTTAATGAATAGAAGCTACTCAATATCGACCGCTAAACGCTTATATACAAGAAAATCGACTATATACCTCAATATAAGATTTTGGAAATCTTCCAAGTGCACTGCCGTTATGGCTATATGTCATTTTCAGTAAGATGAAGAAAGGTAATAATCTTAAATGTGTAAAGTTAATGATTTGAAGCTACTCAATATCGATTGCTAAATGTGTGTATACAAGAAAATCGACTTTATACATATAGTAAATATAAGATTCTGGAATTCTTCCAAATGCACTGCCGTTATGGCTTTATGTCAACTTCAGTAAGATGAAGAAGGTTAATTAACTTAAATATGTGAAGTTAATGATTAGAAGCTACTCAATATCGACTGCTAAATGTGTATTTACAAGAAAATCGACTTTATGTCTAAATATAAGATTATGGAATTTTTCCAAATGCTCTGCCGTTATGGCTTTATGTCAACTTCAGTAAGATGAAGAAAGTTAACTAACTTAAATATGTGAAGTTAATGATTAGAAGCTACTCAATATCGATTGCTAAATGTGTGTATACAAGAAAATCGACTTTATACATATAGTAAATATAAGATTTTGGAATTCTTCCAAATGCACTGCCGTTATGGCTTTATGTCAACTTCAGTAAGATGAAGAAGGTTAATTAACTTAAATATGTGAAGTTAATGATTAGAAGCTACTCAATATCGATTGCTAAATGTGTGTATACAAAAAAATCGACTTTATATCTAAATATAAGATTATGGAATTTTTCCAAATGCTCTGCCGTTATGGCTTTATGTCAACTTCAGTAAGATGAAGAAAGTTAACTAACTTAAATATGTGAAGTTAATGATTAGAAGCTACTCAATATCGATTGCTAAATGTGTGTATACAAGAAAATCGACTTTATACATATAGTAAATATAAGATTCTGGAATTCTTCCAAATGCACTGCCGTTATGGCTTCATGTCAACTTCAGTAAGATGAAGAAGGTTAATTAACTTAAATATGTGAAGTTAATGATTAGAAGCTACTCAATATCGATTGCTAAATGTGTATATACAAGAAAATCGACTTTATATCTAAATGTAACATTATGGAATTTTTCCAAATGCACTGCCGTTTTTGTTTTATGTCAACTTCATTAAGATGAAGAAAGTTAACTAACTTAAATATGTGAAGTTAATGATTAGAAGCTACTCAATATCGATTGCTAAATGTGTATATACAAGAAAATCGACTTTATATCTAAATATAAGATTATGGAATTCTTCCAAATGCACTGCCGTTATGGCTTTATGTCAACTTCAGTAAGATGAAGAAGGTTAATTAACTTAAATATGTGAAGTTAATGATTAGAAGCTACTCAATATCGATTGCTAAATGTGTATATACAAGAAAATCGACTTTATATCTAAATGTAACATTATGGAATTTTTCCAAATGCACTGCCGTTTTTGTTTTATGTCAACTTCATTAAGATGAAGAAAGTTAACTAACTTAAATATGTGAAGTTAATGATTAGAAGCTACTCAATATCGATTGCTAAATGTGTGTATACAAGAAAATCGACTTTATACATATAGTAAATATAAGATTCTGGAATTCTTCCAAATGCACTGCCGTTATGGCTTTATGTCAACTTCAGTAAGATGTAAAAGGTTAATTAACTTAAATATGTAAAACTAATGATTAGAAGCTACTCAATATCGACTGCTAAATGTGTATATACAAGAAAATCGACTTTATATCTAAATATAAGATTATGGAATTTTTCCAAATACTCTGCCGTTATGGCTTTATGTCAACTTCAGTAAGATGAAGAGAGTTAACTAACTTAAATATGTGAAGTTAATGATTAGAAGCTACTCAATATCGATTGCTAAATGTGTGTATACAAGAAAATCGACTTTATATCTAAATATAAGATTATGGAATTTTTCCAAATGCACTGCCGTTATGGCTTTATGTCAACTTCAGTAAGATGAAGAAAGTTAACTAACTTAAATATGTGAAGTTAATGATTAGAAGCTACTCAATATCGATTGCTAAATGTGTGTATACAAGAAAATCGACTTTATACATATAGTAAATATAAGATTCTGGAATTCTTCCAAATGCACTGCCGTTATGGCTTTATGTCAACTTCTGTAAGATGTAAAAGGTTAATTAACTTAAATATGTAAAACTAATGATTAGAAGCTACTCCATATCGACTGCTAAATGTGTATATACAAGAAAATCGACTTTATATCTAAATATAAGATTATGGAATTTTTCCAAATGCTCTGCCGTTATGGCTTTATGTCAACTTCAGTAAGATGAAGAGAGTTAACTAACTTAAATATGTGAAGTTAATGATTAGAAGCTACTCAATATCGATTGCTAAATGTGTGTATACAAGAAAATCGACTTTATATCTAAATATAAGATTATGGAATTTTTCCAAATGCTCTGCCGTTATGGCTTTATGTCAACTTCAGTAAGATGAAGAAAGTTAACTAACTTAAATATGTGAAGTTAATGATTAGAAGCTACTCAATATCGATTGCTAAATGTGTGTATACAAGAAAATCGACTTTATACATATAGTAAATATAAGATTCTGGAATTCTTCCAAATGCACTGCCGTTATGGCTTTATGTCAACTTCAGTAAGATGAAGAAAGTTAATTAACTTAAATATGTGAAGTTAATGATTAGAAGCTACTCAATATCGATTGCTAAATGTGTATATACAAGAAAATCGACTTTATATCTAAATATAAGATTATGGAATTTTTCCAAGTGCACTGCCGTTATGGCTTTATGTCAACTTCAGCAAGATGAAGGAAGTTAACTAACTTAAATATGTGAAGATAATGATTAGAAGCTACTCAATATCGACTGCTAAATGTGTATATACAAGAAAATCGACTTTATATCTAAATATAAGATTATGGAATTTTTCCAAATGCACTGCCGTTATGGCTTTATGTCAACTTCAGTAAGATGAAGAAAGTTAACTAACTTAAATATGTGAAGTTAATGATTAGAAGCTACTCAATATCGATTGCTAAATGTGTGTATACAAGAAAATCGACTTTATACATATAGCAAATATAAGATTCTGGAATTCTTCCAAATGCACTGCCGTTATGGCTTTATGTCAACTTCAGTAAGATGTAAAAGGTTAATTAACTTAAATATGTGAAGTTAATGATTAGAAGCTACTCAATATCGATTGCTAAATGTGTCTATACAAAATAATCGACTTTATATCTAAATATAAGATTATGGAATTTTTCCAAATGCTCTGCCGTTATGGCTTTATGTCAACTTCAGTAAGATGAAGAAAGTTAACTAACTTAAATATGTGAAGTTAATGGTTAGAAGCTACTCAATATCGATTGCTAAATGTGTGTATACAAGAAAATCGACTTTATACATATAGCAAATATAAGATTCTGGAATTCTTCCAAATGCACTGCCGTTATGGCTTCATGTCAACTTCAGTAAGATGAAGAAGGTTAATTAACTTAAATATGTGAAGTTAATGATTAGAAGCTACTCAATATCGATTGCTAAATGTGTGTATACAAGAAAATCGACTTTATATCTAAATATAAGATTATGGAATTTTTCCAAATGCACTGCCGTTATGGCTTTATGTCAACTTCAGTAAGATGTAAAAGGTTAATTAACTTAAATGATGTGAAGTTAATGATTAGAAGCTACTCAAT
>NW_024393411.1:0-3695 GCF_016617805.1 Bactrocera tryoni
AATTGAAGAGGGAAGCGAGACGCATCTGCAGACAGAAAAAGAAAGAGGCCGAAATGCGTGAGTATGAAGAGCTTGATAAGCTGGCCGACAGGGGTAATGCTCGAAAATTCTACGAAAAAATGCGGCGGCTTACAGAAGGTTTCAAGACCGGAGCATACTCTTGTAGAACCCCCAAAGGTGATCTAGTGACCGATGCCCAGAGCATACTTAAATTATGGAGGGAACACTTCTCCAGCCTGCTGAATGGCAGTGAATGCACAACGCCAGGAGAAGGCGAACCCGATTCCCCAAGCGATGACGATGGAGCACATGTCCTGCACATGCCTGACCATGAAGAAGTTCGAATAGCAATTGCACTTCTGAAGAACAACAAAGCGGTGGGGACCGATGGATTGCCGGCCGAGCTATTCAAACACGGCGGTGAATAACTGATAAGGAGCATGCATCAGCTTCTTTGTAAAATATGGTCGGACGAGAGCATGCCCAACGATTGGAATTTAAGTGTGCTATGCCCAATCCATAAAAAAGGATACCCCACAATCTGCGCCAACTACCGTGGGATTAGCCTCCTCAACATCGCATATAAGGTTCTATCGAGCGTATTGTGTGAAAGATGGAAGCCCACCGTCAACAAACTGATTGGACCTTATCAGTGTGGCTTCAGACCTAGATAAACAACAACCGACCAGATGTTCACCATGCGCCACATCTTGGAAAAGACCCGTGAAAGAAGAATCGACACACACCACCTCTTCGTCGATTTCAAAGCTGCTTTCGACAGCACGAAAAGGAGCTGCCTTTATGCCGCGATGTCTGAATTTGGTATCCCCGCAAAACTAATACGGCTGTGTAAACTGACGTTGAGCAACACTAAAAGCTCCGTCAGGATCGGGAAGGACCTCTCCGAGCCGTTCGATACCAAACGAGGTTTCAGACAAGGCGATTCCCTATCGTGCGACTTTTTCAACCTGCTTTTAGAGAAAATAGTTCGACCCGCAGAACTAAATAGAGAAGGTACCATCTTCTATAAGAGTGTACAGCTGCTGGCGTATGCCGACGATATTGATATCATCGGCCTCAACACCCGGGCCGTTAGTTCTGCTTTCTCCAGGCTGGACAAGGAAGCACAGGAAATGGGTCTGGTAGTGAACGAGGGCAAAACGAAATATCTCCTGTCATCAAACAAACAGTCGTCGCACTCGCGACTTGGCTCTCACGTCACTGTTGACAGTCATAACTTTGAAGCTGTAGATAATTTCGTCTATTTAGGAACCAGCATTAACACCACCAACAATGTCAGCCTGGAAATCCAACGCAGGATTGTTCTTGCCAACAGGTGCTACTTCGGACTGAGTAGGCAATTGAAAAGTAAAGTCCTCTCTCGACGAACAAAAGCTAAACTCTATAAGTCGCTCATAATTCCCGTCCTGCTATATGGTGCAGAGGCTTGGGCGATGACAGCAACCGATGAGTCGACGTTACGAGTTTTCGGAAGAGGAAGACCTCCACTCCGTTGGAAGAACCAAGTGGAAAAGGACCTGGCTTCGCTATCCAATTGGCGCCACGCAGCTAAAAGAAGAAACGACTGGCGCGCTGTTGT
Source organism: Bactrocera tryoni (assembly GCF_016617805.1). Lineage (NCBI taxonomy): Eukaryota > Metazoa > Arthropoda > Insecta > Diptera > Tephritidae > Bactrocera > Bactrocera tryoni. The sequence goes on from NW_024393411.1 coordinate 1,601, forward strand.
TAACTCGGCTATAATCGCGTAAGCGGTGTCTACGCCAATTAAGAAGAAGAAGAAGAAGTAGTAACTGGGAAATCCCCTTATTCGATAACTCTTACCTACATAAGTGTTTTGTTCGCATGATATTTACATACATTGCTGAAATGGATATATCCAGCGATGATACCGACTTTAGTCCAGTTCGTCGCAAACAACTGCGCTTGTTATCAAGTAGCGTCGAATAATTATGTAGCTATGTAAATAAAATCTTAGTTCTGGATTAACAGATTTCTTTTATTTTTTGCATGCTCTACCAAATTTTCACTTGTATCAATTATGTACTATATTAGCGCTCGCATTTAAGCCGCCAGTCGTTGTCTGGCGTACTGGTAAATGACTTTCTTCTTTGCTCAAAGCAATCATTGGAAATGAGTGAGATGAGTTGCCGTTGTACCGACTTAGAAAATCTATATATTATTTTAAGATAAGTAGTCCGATGGAAGGTAAATTCACTGATGCTTATCAACTCGAATGGTAATTGAATTTTATTTGAAATACTATAAATGTACATGAATGCAAAGTTTGATTAGTTTGAATATTGTGAAGTACACTCAGGACAAGTTGGGATATGTTCTTTTGTATGTGAGTATATGTGTGGGGCACATATTTTTACAAGGAAGTTGGTAAGTGGGCGGAATTGAAAATAATTACAGATGACGATAAGCCAGTTAGGCACTGAAAACAAGCAGAACTGAAACTTGAAGAACGGAGCAAAAGGAATGTGAGTGGAATTCTTGAAAATATGGTATTTTCAAAACATAATAATGTAGAAATAGTTCATAATTTCTTTATTGCTTAAATTTAATACGAATAACATTTTCGTTTAGTATTAATTGCAGTTATCACAAACAGGTTTCAGTTTGAATGGATTTGTATTGTTACAAAAAGTTCCAACAGGCTTTTGAGGAACAACACAAAAGTATCAAAAATTCACCTATGTGTATAAAACTATTTTAATTTATAGCTGCCTTGCGATTAGGAATAAATCTGAATCCATGTTTTACCTTTACTTCATTGAGCTGCAAGACTAATTCGATACTAAACCTAGACTAAATGGTTAACTAACGAAACTAGTTATCAATCAGAAAGTAAATAAGTTTGCTAATCCTGTCGTGCAAAATACTGCAGCTCCAAAAAACCCTGTCTAGCAAGCCGATGAGTAATGCTGCCCAGCAATAATATTCTTTCGGGTAAACAGGAACCTTCGTCTGCAAATACCTCCCCGGAACTTATTGTTATCTGCTAAAGAAGACTGCAGCAGATTTTTCGGAGTAGAAATTATATAGATATGGGAATCCAATACTGATCACTCCAATCTACATTTTTGTTTGCGATCAGGAAAGAAAATGGAAGCCAAAGCTTCCTCAAGACAAATAACAACTAACACTTCTAAAGTTCTTTGCTTGATTAGTATGAGCAATTCATGTATGAATTTTTTATGAAACCCTTATAAATATATTTCATGTTTTCCACTGAAGAAAATTAAGAGTTTTAAGTTGTCTCCAAACGATTTTTATGGCTCGAAGTTTGACATTACCTGCTTACAAGCAACCATTCTCATTATATGTATAGCTATAACTTATCCAAGAGATAGTGAGATATGGCGTTAATATCTTACTATGGTTTTCGATATAGATAGACGATACTATCGAAAATCCGATCTAAAATCGAAAATCGTAAAGTATACTTTAAATGCTCTAAGTTAGTCGTTGAAGCGTGAATCTTATTTTGTTCCAAACCGTCTAGTTAATTGTTCAAAGAAATAGGGTGTTTGGGTGCTAGATCTTTAATCAAGAACAAAAATATCAGTTATGCTACTCGATGTTTTAACTATAAAACTCTCTCGTCTGTTGAATTTAATTTTTATCACTTCTTAGGCTACTTGTATAGCTATTCAGATTATTAAACTGGTAAGAAAAGGGTCTGATTCATACTGAAAATTATTTTACAACCTACATAGGCTAACTTCTTTCCGTTATTTTTATTGCACTCATTTCATCACCTGCTTCATCTACTTCATCGACTACGCCAGCGTCACCAGCGCGGTGGTTGCGCATCG
>NW_024393412.1:0-1300 GCF_016617805.1 Bactrocera tryoni
AAATATATATATATATGTACATATATATATATATAAACCTCAAATGTTACCTCTAATCCACATAACCAAGTTAAGTCGTAATCATCTCGGTTTACCTGTTTAAATTTGTTTAATTTCTTAACGTTTAGAATTTACTGTGGCTTCTTTATAATTTAGGTACACAAAAATTTCGTTTTTCATATCCATGACCTTCAATGTACTTGCTTACCCTTAAGAGAAAAAATCGCACAATATCGATTTAATTGCGTATACATAAATGTGGCTGCTCGATTGTGGTTTTATTTAATATTAAATTAAATACGATTTTAGGTAGTCTTCTTGGATTTTAACAGCCTTAAGCGGTACTGAAGCTTCCAAAAAATTCTTCTTCTCCTGGCGTAGACACCGCTTACGCGTTTATAGCCGAGTAAACAACAGCGCGCCTGTCGTTTCATCTTTTCGCTACACGGCGCCAGTTGGATATTTCAAGCGAAGCCAGGTCCTTCTCCACCTGGTCCTTCCAACGGAGTGGAGGTCTTCCTCTTCCTTTGCTTCCCCCGGCGGGTACTACGTCGAATACTTTCAGAGCCGGAGTGTTCTCGTCCATTCGGATAACATGACCTAGGCAGCGTAGCCGCTGTCTTTTAATTCACTGAACTACGTCAATTTCGTCGTATATCTCATACAGCTCATCGATCCACGGAGACAGGACTTTACTTCTCAATTGCCTACTTAGTCCAAAGTACCACCTGTTGGCAAGAGTTATTCTGCGTTGGATTTCCAGGCTGACATTGTTGGTGGCGTTAATGCTGGTTCCTAAATAGACGAAATTATCTACGACTTCAAAGTTATGACTGTCAACAATTACGTGAGAGCCAAGTCGCGAGTGCAACGATTGTTTGTTTGATGACAGAAGATATTTCGTCTTGCCCTCGTTCACTGCCAGACCCATTTGCTTTGTTACTAAAGAGGTGTTGTGTGTCGATTCTCTTTTCACGGGTGGGCTTTAATCTTTCACACAATACGCTCGATAGAACCTTATATGCGATATTGAGAAGTCTAATCCCACGGTAGTTGCCGCAGATTTTGGGGTCTCCTTTTTTGTGGATTCGGCAGAGCACACTTTGATTCCAATCGTTGGGCATGCTTTCGTCCGACTATATTTTACAAAGAAGCTGATGCATGCTCCCTATTAGTTCTTCGCCGCCGTGTTTGAATAGCCCGGCCGGCAATCCATCGGCCCTCGCCGCTTTGTTGTCTTATGACGGGTAATTGCTATTCGAACTTCTTCATGGTAAGGTAATTGAACGTCTGCTCCATC
>NW_024393413.1:0-1917 GCF_016617805.1 Bactrocera tryoni
GGGTGTCACCGAACATTTTATACTCTCGCATGGTAAAGTGATAATCGAGATTTCATTATCCGTCATTTACATATTTTTCAAATACCGTATTTGTGTAAAGTTTTATTCCGCTATCATCATTGGTTCCTAATGTTTATACTCGTATTATACAAAGAAGGCATCAGATGGAATTGAAAATAGCTTTATATTGGAAGAAGGCGTGGTTGTGAACCGATTTCAGCCATATTTCGTACATGTCATCAGGGTGTTAAGAAAATATTATATACCGAATTTCATTGAAATCGGTCTAGTAGCTCCTGAGATATGCTTCTGGTCCATAAGTGGGCGGCGCCACGCCCATTTTCACCTTTTAAAAAGCCTGGGGCAGCTTCCTTCTGCCACTTCTTCCGTAAAATTTAGTGTTTCTGGATGCTTTTTTGTTAGTCGGTTAACGCACTTTAGTGATTTTGAACATAACCTTTGTATGGGAGGTGGGCGTGGTTATTATCCGATTTCTTCCATTTTTGAACTGTATATGGAAATACCTGAAGAAAACGACTCTGTAGAGTTTGGTTGACATAGCTATAATAGTTTCGAGATATGTACAAAAACTTAGTAGGGGGCGGGGCCACGCCCACTTTTCCAAAAAAATTACTTCCAAATATGTCCCCTCCCTAATGCGATCCTTTTGTGCCAAATTTCACTTTTAATATCTTTATTTATGGCTTAGTTATGACACTTTATAGGTTTTCGGTTTCCGCCATTTTGTGGGCGTGGCAGTGGGCCGATTTTGCCCATCTTCGAACTTAACCTTCTTATGGAGCCAAGGAATACGTGTACCGAGTTTCATCATGATATCTCAATTTTTACTCAAGTTACAGCTTGCACGGACGGACGGACAGACGGACGGACAGATGGACGGACGGACAGACAGACATCCGGATTTCGACTCTACTGGTCGCCCTGATCACTTTGGTATATATAACCCTATATCTGACTCTTTTAGTTTTAGGACTTACAAACAACCGTTATGTGAACAAAACTATAATACTCTCGTTAGCAACATTGTTGCGAGAGTATAAAAATTCATAGCACTAACTTTTTTTTGTACATGTAGACCTTAACATAAGTGGAAAATGTGACTTAAGAAATTTCTGCAAATGATGAAATGTCAACACACTGAAAATATTATTTACCTGTTCATGGATCAATCATTGGTATATTTATATTATAGCCATCGTCACCTCAAGTTCAATGCAATATTGGGTATTGTAATGCGTCGTAACTACGATGAAGTTCCGAAACACGTTGCAATTGGTCATTTCTATGATGAAGTATAATATCACGCGATTGAAACTGATCACCACGAATTACAATTGCAACCTCATCAATTGTCGGTGCATTGAATCGCCTTTCATGCTCTACAAAAGGTGTTCTATCAGCCCTTATTACGATTTTGTGATGAGGGCATACGATCGAGAGCAATTTTGAACAATTGAACTAATGCGTTATGCTGATGGAAAACCTTTGTAGCTCACAAATAATTTCTCATCTTGCATTCAAAGCAATTGCACAACGTTGATACAATTCACGATTTTCATCACCAATAAAATAAATTTACAAAAATTGATAATCAGCGTCGGGGTATGGCAATAACGAACCAGCTTGATAATAAATTTGGCCCTGAATCTGCAACATGTATGCAATTTTAGGTATATGTTGCATAATAATTTTTAAAACTATAGAATACTTTTATGATTCAGATTGATTGGGACAATCCTGTTTAAGTATTTACCTTAAACGTCGGCATAAAATTATCTCTAACTAGCTGACCCGGCGAACTTCGCACCGCCTAATTATTGGAGGCATATTTAGTAAGTCACAAAACACACGACACAATACTTTTTTAATTTTATTGAAATTTGCTGCTTTTAGTTT
>NW_024393414.1:0-674 GCF_016617805.1 Bactrocera tryoni
TCCAAATATAGCAGAAACTGTGGCTCTTAGTAAACAGTAGATTGGAAGTACATAAACTCCTATTAGCACACTCGTCCGCAGAATGGGGCTGACAGATCGAGGAAACCAGGGAAACCATGGATGATCTCTTGTGAACTTGCCCTGCAAAACTACGCTGTAAGCGTCTGGGGTCCTCACGGTGTGGTTCACTGGATTAGGTATCGACAGTGAGGCCGCAGGGTCTGTTAAAAATTGTGTCAAGCGCAGGCATCCCAAAGGATGAATCCTCCGCATGAACCCAGTAACTGAACTCCATCTGATATCGCAAAGAACGAAAACTGGTCTATGCGTGGCTCATTGGCCTACCAGATTAATCTATTAATATTAATTTTATTTGAACCATTAAATCATCGAGCGTCAATTCATCATAGCAGACATAGTGAGCAACTACATATATATGTAGACACGCTTACTATATGTAACCCGCGTGTGGAAGCATTCGCCATTGAATTGCGGTATTATCCAATGACTCCTGGGGATGAAGGGGAGGTTGAGAGCTTTCCTGAAAGCCCCAATTATGAACTAACTCGCAAAATGGTTTTGATCTTCCCGGCCCCATACCCCCCCAACTGTAGTGAAACAAAAGGGGGGATATGGTGAAAAGTGTACTTATCCTGGTTTTTGTGACAGCTACT
>NW_024393415.1:0-1251 GCF_016617805.1 Bactrocera tryoni
GATGTTGAGCTTGGCAATGTTCGTGTCTCTATAATTACAGGTAGTTATAGAGTTTGGCTAGTTACTGGCTATTTTACACCTTTGTGGTAAGACAAAAGCTCCCGCTTTCAAATCTTTAAAAGTTAGTTTGGCCAAAAAAAGTGAAAAACATGGATTGTTGGATCCTCCATATCACATAAGATTGCGTTTCTAATTTAGAGAAAATATGGAAAAGTCGCCAAGGTTCAAACAATCACTTTAAGATCGGCAAACCATATCTCGAAATAACGAGACTATTAGCGGGATTCTGTAACCAGTCTCTAGTCTCTATTTGAGACATTTTGAGGTAAAGCCTCAATTTGTGACTAGTTACTATTCACTAAACAGTCTCTGGCGTTAGTCTCAAAATATTGCCTCAAATTTGAGACCTCATGGAGGATGGAGTCATGTGTAGAAGTTAACGCAAGTGAGGAATTCACTTGGGAGTGGTCAGAAACGATTCTTTTACATATGGCTCAAGCAGCTCACAATTTCCGGTCTTTGACCAAGTATCCTCTGGGTAGCCTAAGAAAATCCGTTTGAAGGCGAGCTAAAGTGCGAAGGCGAACATCCCCTAAATAGGGTTGTGCGCTGGGTTTGGGACCCGCCACGTAAAAAAAACCCCCAATGAAAAGGAACAACAAGCTTCGGAAGAGAAACCCCCCATGGTTAGCAGGTCACAAAATTGAAAAGAATTCTTGTCTGCCATTTTGAATGTACTGAATAGAGATCATCATATATATTAATCGATTGTCGTTTTTTTATATTTTGTAAGCAATGCAAACACGAAAAGGTTAAAAATAAATCAATTTTACATAAATTTAGTAAATGAAACAAAGTCAACATATATTTTTATTTTTATGGATAATTATGTTTTTTGACTATGTTATAGAAAATTTAATATTTGTTATCGACATATTTATTTTTATTCAAGGTTAAATCGTCTCTGAATAATGAAACGTAATAGATTTTGTGACTGTTTGTTTGAAGTAAATGGCCTATTTTACTATCATTTTAGCTTACAAAATTTATCAGTAGACTAACGGTGTCCGAATCTGTTACGTGTTCTATGTTTGGATAGCAAAACGTTTTTGAGTTCATGCCTAGGCCGTGCGTAAATAGTGCCAACAGTTTTTGTTATGTGGGACCAAGGCGAAACATGGGCCCTAATGTCTGTTTTAAAACTTGTGTAACATTGCTTTCCCTTGTGTAACCGCAAAGGAACTGACAACC
>NW_024393416.1:0-1197 GCF_016617805.1 Bactrocera tryoni
GAAAAGTTGTCCTCGACATCTGTAGGCAATCTAACTTTGCTGATTATTGCGATCCATAATTTCATTCGTATGTCATCGCATCCTGGAATGCACTGGTGTATGCCGCCAGGCACAATAGTATACATATACTTATGTTGATGCAAAACAGAACTGCGCGACCTCTTGGGTATCGTAACAAATTTCAATCTGTGAAATTGGAGCACTTGTGTCCAATAATTTTTTGGATAACCGGAATAAAAGAAAGCAAACGACAAATTTGAAAGATTGGCAAAACAAAAGAAAAAAGTTGAAAACAAAATTTTAGTATGAAAAAAAGTTATTTTTGGAATTGCCAACTTTCCGACTTTTCTATCAGGAAAAAGCGGTTTCTTATTTCTAAACTTTCACTCGATCCACATGAACAATAATTTCATCAAGATTAGTTTCAGCTGTTTCGCAAAGATAGCGTTACCTATCAGCATTCGATTTCGCTTGTATGGGAAAAAGAAGGGCTCTTTTAGGGTTTTCCGGCGTGTGAATTTTTTCGCCATTGAGCCTCTATGAACATTTAAAAAGAATTGTAAAATTAGTCCAGGCATTTTTCAAGACATGCATGACATTAAAATCTTATTCGTTTTATTTCCTTTTTAAAATCAGTATTTACATAAATTTATTTTCTTCATAATTTTTTTCAGGGAAAAGTTTTAGAATTTTTCTTAAATATCTCTCCTTGTTTGGGCGGAGACCTGTCCGAATTGGTGGTAATCACCGAAATCGGTCCAGGCGTTCTCCAGTTATAAGCGTAGTAACTAACGTCACTTTCTTTTATACATATATGTAGATACAGAGAAGGCATCAGATGAAATTCAAAATAGCGTTATATTGGAAGAAAGCGTGGTTAAGAAAATATTATATACCGAATTTCATTGAAATCGGTAGAGTAGTTCCTGAGATATGGTTTTTGGTCCATAAGTGGGCGACGCCACCAGACCCTCTTTAAAATAAAACATGGGTGCAGCTTCAGCCATTTATTCCATAAATTTAGTGTTTCTGACGTTTTGTTGATCGGTTATCCGCGCTTTTAGTGATTTGAACCTTTGTATGGGAGTGGGCGTAGTTATTATCCGGTTTTGCACCACATTTTAAACTAACGAGGAAACGACTCTGGGGAGTTTGGTTGACTATGGCTAATGTGGTTCCGGATAATACAAAAACTTA
>NW_024393417.1:0-1791 GCF_016617805.1 Bactrocera tryoni
TTACAATATTTAGTGTTCCTAATATTTAGCGTAAGCTGCCGCAAAGAAGCCGCGCCAGTTTAAAGCTACCTTAAGCTATCACTACTAACCTCTTCTAGATCCATGTAATTAAAAGAAATACATACATATAAGCTACTAAAGACACTACGTCTACCATTAGGGATTACTTTTGGCGGCCATGTTTGTTTACGAATTTGTCTCAAATTTTGTCAGACTTTTCAGTAAGATTTTCCATTTTTATACCCTGAACAGGGTATATTAAGTTTGTCACGAGGTTTGTAACACCCAGAAGGAAGCGCCGAAGACCCAATAAAGTATTCTATATACATAAATGATTACTATGTTGAGCTGAGTCGATTTAGTCATGCCCGTATGTCTGTCTGTCCGTCTGTATATATACGAACTAGTCCCTCAGTTTTTCAGATATCGTTTTGAAAATTTGCAAACTTCATTTTCTCTTCAAAAAGCTGCTCATTTATCGGAACCGATATCGGACCATTAAAACATATAGCTGCCATACAAACTGAACGATCGGAATCAAGTTCTTGTATGGAAAGCTTTCACATTTCACAATGTATCTTCACAAAAGTTGGCACAGGTTATTTTTTAGGGCAACAATGTAATCTCCGAAGAAATTGTTCAGATCGACTTACTATAGAATATAGCTGCCATACAAACCGAACGATCGGAATCAAGGGCTTGTATGGAAAACTTTCTCATTTGACGTGGTATCTTCACGAAATTTCACATGGATTACTGCTTAAGGTAATAATATCGGGTGATTTTTTAAGAGCTTGATAACTTTTTAAAAAAAAAAAATGCATAAAATTTGCAAAATCTCATCGGTTCTTTATTTGAAACGTTAGATTGGTTCATGACATTTACTTTTTGAAGATAATTTCATTTAAATGTTGACCGCGGCTGCGTCTTAGGTGGTCCATTCGGAAAGTCCAATCAAGAAATTTTCAGTGAATGGGCTCTAGAAAAGTTGGCAGAAAATCCGCTTTTTTATCGACAAATTTTGTTCAGCGATGAGACTCATTTCTGGTTGAATGGCTACGTAAATAAGCAAAATTGCCGCATTTGGGGTGAAGAGCAACCAGAAGCCGTTCAAGAACTGCCCATGCATCCCGAAAAAATGCACTGTTTGGTGTGGTTTGTACGCTGGTGGAATCATTGGACCGTATTTTTCAAAGATGCTGTTGGACGCAACGTTACGGTGAATGGCGATCGCTATCGTTCGATGCTAACAAACTTTTTGTTGCCAAAAATGGAAGAACTGAACTTGGTTGACATGTGGTTTCAACAAGATGGCGCTACATGCCACACAGCTCGCGATTCTATGGCCATTTTGAGGGAAAACTTCGGAGAACAATTCATCTCAAGAAATGGACCCGTAAGTTGGCCACCAAGATCATGCGATTTAACGCCTTTAGACTATTTTTGTGGGGCTACGTCAAGTCTAAAGTCTACAGAAATAAGCCAGCAACTATTCCAGCTTTGGAAGACAACATTTCCGAAGAAATTCGGGCTATTCGGCCGAAATGCTCGAAAAAGTTGCCCAAAATTGGACTTTCCGAATGGACCACCTAAGACGCAGCCGCGGTCAACATTTAAATGAAATTATCTTCAAAAAGTAAATGTCATGAACCAATCTAACGTTTCAAATAAAGAACCGATAAGATTTTGCAAATTTTATGCGTTTTTTTTTAAAAAAAAGTTATCAAGCTCTTAAAAAATCACCCGATATAATCTCCGAAAAAATTGTTCAGATCGGATTACTATAGCATA
>NW_024393418.1:0-958 GCF_016617805.1 Bactrocera tryoni
GAGCTTGATAACTTTTTTTTAAAAAAAACGCATAAAATTTGCAAAATCTCATCGGTTCTTTATTTGAAACGTTAGATTGGTTCATGACATTTACTTTTTGAAGATAATTTCATTTAAATGTTGACCGCGGCTGCGTCTTAGGTGGTCCATTCGGAAAGTCCAATTTTGGGCAACTTTTTCGAGCATTTCGGCCGGAATAGCCCGAATTTCTTCGGAAATGTTGTCTTCCAAAGCTGGAATAGTTGCTGGCTTATTTCTGTAGACTTTAGACTTGACGTAGCCCCACAAAAATCAGTCTAAAGGCGTTAAATCGCATGATCTTGGTGGCCAACTTACGGGTCCATTTCTTGAGATGAATTGTTCTCCGAAGTTTTCCCTCAAAATGGCCATAGAATCGCGAGCTGTGTGGCATGTAGCGCCATCTTGTTGAAACCACATGTCAACCAAGTTCAGTTCTTCCATTTTTGGCAACAAAAAGTTTGTTAGCATCATACGATAGCGATCGCCATTCACCGTAACGTTGCGTCCAACAGCATCTTTGAAAAATACGGTCCAATGATTCCACCAGAGTACAAACCACACCAAACAGTGCATTTTTCGGGATGCATGGGCAGTTCTTGAACGGCTTCTGGTTGCTCTTCACCCCAAATGCGGCCAATTTTGCTTATTTACGTCAAGTCTAAATTCAACCAGAAATGAGCCAGCATCGCTGAACAAAATTTGTCGATAAAAAAGCGGATTTTCTGCCAACTTTTCTAGGGCGAAATTCACTGAAAAGTTGCCCAAAATTGGACTTTTCGAATGGACCACCTAAGACGCAGCCGCGGTCAACATTTAAATGAAATTATCTTCAAAAAGTAGATGTCATGAACCAATCTAACGTTTCAAATAAAGAACCGATGAGATTTTGCAAATTTTATGCGTTTTTTTTAAAAAAAAGTTATCAAGCTCTTAAAAA
>NW_024393419.1:0-2800 GCF_016617805.1 Bactrocera tryoni
AATTGTTCCAAATACACTGTCGTTATTGCTATACGACAACTCTAATTAACAGAAATACATAAAGTTCATATTTTTACGCAACTTTACATCCATTGCTTAACGTGTATGTACCAAAAAACCAATTCTACACCTTAATATAAGGTTGCGAAAATGCTCCAAATGCACTGTCGTTATGGCTATACGACAACTCTATGACAACTCCAATAACATCAAAACGGCTAATTAGCATAAATATGTAAAGTTCATATTTTTACGCAACTGGATATCGATTGCTTAATGTGTATGTACCAAAAAATTAATTCTACACCTTAATTTAAAATTGTAAAATTGTTCCAAATACACTGTCGTTATTGCTATACGACAACTCTAATTAACAGAAATACATAAAGTTAATATTTTTACGCAACTTGATATCGATTGCTTAATGTGTATGTACCAAAACATCAATTCTAAACCTTAATTTAAAACTGAAGAATTGTTCCAAATACACTGTCGTTATGGCTATACGACAACTCTAATTAACAGAAATACATAAAGTTCATATTTTTACGCAACTTGATATCGATTGCTTAATGTGTATGTACCAAAAAATTAATTCTACACCTTAATTTAAAATTATAAAATTGTTCCAAATACACTGTCGTTATGGCTATACGACAACTCTATGACAACTCCAATAACATCAAAACGGCTAATTAACAGAAATACATAAAGTTCATATTTTTACGCAACTTGATATCGATTGCTTAATGTGTATGTACCAAAAAATCAATTCTACACCTTAATTTAAAATTGTAAAATTGTTCCAAATACACTGTCGTTAATGCTATACGACAACTCTATGACAATTCCAATAACATCAAAACGGCTAATTAACAGAAATACATAAAGTTCATATTTTTACGCAACTTGATATCAATTGCTTAATGTGTATGTACCAAAAAATCAATTCTACACCTTAATTTAAAATTGTAAAATTGTTCCAAATACACTGTCGTTAATGCTATACGACAACCCTATGACAACTCCAATAACATCAAAACGGCTAATTAACAGAAATACATAAAGTTCATATTTTTACGCAACTTGAAGTGCTTACTGTGTGTGTACCAAAAAATCTATTCAACACCGTAATATAAGGTTGCGAAATTGCTCCAAATGCACTGTCGCTATGGCTATAGGACAACTCTAAGACAACTCCATTAACATCAAAACGCCTAATTAGCATAAATATGTAAAGTTCATATTTTTACGCAACTGGATATCGATTGCTTAATGTATATGTACCAAAAAATCAATTTTACAGCTTAATTTAAAATTGTAAAATTGTTCCAATTACACTGTCGTTATTGCTATACGACAACTTTTATTAACAGAAGTACACAAAGTTCAAAATACACTGTCGTTATAGCTATACGGCAACTCTATCACAATTTCAATAACATCAAAACGGCTAAGTAACAGAAATACATAAATTTCGTATTTTTACGCAACTTTATGTTGATTGCTTAATGTGTGTGTAGTAAAAAATAGATTTTTCACTTAAATATAAGATTGTGAAGTTTTTCAAAATGCACTGTCGTTGTGGCTATACGACAACTCTATGACAACTCCATTAGCAGAAAAACGGCTAATTAGCATAAATATGTAAAGTTAATATTTTTAAGCAACTTGATATCGATTGCTTAATATGTATGTACCAAAACCACCTTCATATAAGGTTGCAAAAATGCTCCGAATGCACTGTTGTTATGGCTATACGACAACTCTTTGACAACTCCAATAACTTCAAAAAGGCTAATTAGCAAAAATGTGTAAAGCTCATATTTTTACGCAACTTGATATCCATTGCTTAATGCGTATGTACTAAAAAATCGATTCTACACCTTAATATAAGATTGTAAAATTGTTCCAAATACACTGTCGCTATTGCTATAGGGCAACTCTATGACAACTCCAATAACATCAAAACGGCGAGTTAGCATAAATATGTAAAGTTCATATTTTTACGCATCTTGATATCGATTTCGTAATGTGTATGTACCAAAAAATCAATTTTACATCTTAATATAAGCTTGTAAAATTGTTCCAAATACACTGCCGCTATTGCTATAGGTCAACTCTATGACAACTCCAATAACATCAAAGCGGCTAGTTAGCATAAATATGTAAAGTTCATATTTTTACGCAACTTGATATCGATTGCTTAATGTGTATGTATCAAAAAATCAATTCTACACCTTAATTTAGGATTGTTAAATTGTTCCAAATACATTGTCGCTATTGCTATAGGACAACTCTATGACAACTCCAATAACATCAAAACGGCTAATTTGCATAAATATGTAAAGTTCATATTTTTACGCATCTTGATATCGATTGCTTAATGTGTATGTATCAAAAAATCAATTCTACACCTTAATTTAGGATTGTTAAATTGTTCCAAATACATTGTCGCTATTGCTATAGGACAACTCTATGACAACTCCAATAACATCAAAACGGCTAATTTGCATAAATATGTAAAGTTGATATTTTAACGCAACTTGATATCTATTGCTTAATGTGTATGTATCAAAAAAATCAATTCTGCACCTTAATTTAGGATTGTTAAATTGTTCCAAATACATTGTCGCTATTGCTATAGGACAACTCTATGACAACTCCAATAACATCAAAACGGCTAATTTGCATAAATATGTAAAGTTCATATTTTTACGCATCTTGATATCGATTGCTTAATGTGTATGTATCAAAAAATCAATTTTACACCTTAATTTAGGATTGTAAAATTGTTCCA
>NW_024393420.1:0-2521 GCF_016617805.1 Bactrocera tryoni
GTTATTAGAGTTATTGTTAAGGCTTAAACCCAGCTTATTAACCATTAATATAGGTAGTCATAATCTCAAATTTTAAAACCTAAATGGCAAAGTTTAAAATAGTTTAAAAAATTGGTGTTAAAATTACTTTATATACATTTAATTGATGTTAAAATTACTTTATATAGTTATATTTTTAATGACTTCAAAATCAATAGACTCTAACAGAGTTGGGTTGCGAAAAATTTTGTCACGCTTGCTATTTTTCTTTGAAGTAAACGATATTACACTCGGACGACTTAAAAAAAATTGGAAATATTAAAATAATGTAGACGATTGCCAGCTGCTAGAAATTTAAAAATATTGCTCAACTAAGGCTATTATCAGTACAACAAAAAAACTGTAATAAAGTTTATAAATTATTGTATTTCTTTCAATAGCGTTGCCACTTATAAAATTTCTAATTAATTTAAATCGCCTTTTTTATTTACAAGCAAAATAGTAAAATGTGGGTTGTAAACTTTAGAAGCTTAAAAAATTACTGTTAAATATAACTTTGAGCAGTGTTGCCAACATTTTGATTTTCCAACAATTTAACTTGATAAATTTATTTGATAAAAAAAAAAAACAATTGTAATATAAGTAACAAATTAAAGGCGAATAAAGAAGCTTGCAATTAAAAATAATTGTTCAGAATGGTTGCCGCCTTTTTGAAAATATTAATTTGGTTGAATCAATACGTTAAAAGCAGCTTTATAATATGAGTACCAAACGAAGGAGGCATGAGTAAGCTCTTAGTGGAAAATCTTTTTAAGCAGGGCTGCCACTTTATTTAAAATTAGAATTTGATAAAATTGAAACTATTGCAATATAATATATGTACATACTATATATAGAGAGCAACTAAATAGATTTCAGACGAATTTTAGTTGCAGATATTTCCGAACACGCTTGCTATATAAATAAACATTTTAATGAGGCAAATATTTTCGAATAAAGATGTTTTTCTATTTCTTTCGTGTTAAAAACTTTAAAAAGATTAATTTAATTTGAATAAAAAAAAAAAATAATAAAGTAAACGAACTGTTGTAGTTTGAGTACCAAAAAATTCTTTCTCAAGCTTAAAAGCTTTCCATTTCATAACTTAAATAAAAGACTTCACCTCTAAAGCTCCTTTCAAGCTTAAAAACCATTAATTTCTATATTTTAATGCAAGCTTTCACATCTAAAGCTTGTTTTCAAGTTTAAAAACTTTGCCATTTTTTAAATCAAATGAAAGCTTCCACATTTAAATTTCCTGCTTTAGCTTTAACGTTTTCCATTTTTCACTTATATGAAAGATTTCACAACAAAAGCTTTTTTGCAAACTAGAAAGCTTTTCATTTTTTCACTTAAATGAAAGCTCTGACATAAAGACTCAACGCAAGCTGAAAGCTTACCATTTCTTCACCTAAATGATAGCTTCCACATCGAAAGCTCCTTCTCAAGTTTAAAAGCTTTCAATTTTTTTTTTAATTATAACATGTAAAATTCATTGAGAGTATTTAGTTGAAATTATTTCGGGGTAGAGTTGCCACCTGTTCAAACGTTTTTTCAATTACAAAATATATGAAATTTTACAATTTCTGTCGCTAATCTTGTTGAGAAAAGTTTTAAAATCATTGAAAATTATAAAGCAGTCCATTGTAGGAAACAAGGACACCTCATAATTTGGGTATCAAACTGAGGACAAGTGAGTGCTATTGATAATACAATTTTGTAGAGAGTTGCCATCGGTTTCCAAATGTAGTTCAATTGAATGCCTCAAATGCAAAATAAGCGAAAGTCGAAAATGAGCGAAAGTTAAAAATAATTTTGAAAAGAATTGCCACCTATTTTTAATTCAATAACAAAATCTTATTAAATTATATAAAAAAAAAAATAATAGTATACGGAAAGTCTCATTTTTAAATTCAATCAAAAATGAGTACTTTAATTGTAGTTTGAATTAAAGTAATCGAGAAGTCTGAAAACTGAAAATAGTAATGAGCAGAGTTGCCACATTTTTTAAATCAATCCAAAGAGTTGATTAAAATATCAATTTATTAAAAATTAATAGTGTTCGAGAGATATGAGGTAGAAAATAATATGAAAATAGTTGCCACCTATTTTTAATTCAATAAAAAATGTAAATATTATAACATATACTATGTAAGTAAAGAGTTATCGGTATGCGAGAAGTCCGAAAGCTAAAAATAATTTTCGTACAAGTTGCCACCTATTTTAAATTTTTAGAATAATTGCTTCCGATTTTTATTTCAATAAAAAATATGATTTTTAATATTAGTGAAAATAAAAATTATAAGAAGAATTGCCACATTTCTTAAATCGCTTAAAATTTTCTACTTTAATATTAGTGAAAAATGAACAATATACGATTAGTTCGAAAATGGCTTTGCAAAGTGTTGCCACCTATTTTTAATTCGGTAAAAAATATATAATGTTAGTAAAAAGTGAATAGTAACGAAAAGTCTGAAGGCTTAAAATAATTTTTAAAATAGTT
>NW_024393421.1:0-1353 GCF_016617805.1 Bactrocera tryoni
GGAGTTGCTTTGACACTCATTCAGGGATGTTGTGGGATCCAAGACAGAATTGTTTAGCTGTCAGAATTGCAAGCCAATTCTGATTTTCAATGGTGTCACAGAATCTGATTGATTTTCGTCTTTCGAACATACGCAAAACCAATATTCGAATCGGCTGTGTACTAATGTGACAAAACTTGCAAATGAATACATTTTGAGCAATCCTATTAAAGTTTTTTAATGAGTTCCGAATTAACGAAAGATTTTAAGAGACAACATTTATCGAATGAATATAGACGCATTTGGGTGTTAAGTTACGTTTAATACGTTTAATACGTTTTTGTATCTGCTTAAATCTCTTTAAAAATGATGTAAGAATATACTCAATGTCATAGATGGAATTTGAAAGTATTGTCGAAGCTAGAAGGAAATAGTGACCGAGCACTGGAGATATGTATGTATGTATATATATGTATATGCAGAAAGCGAAAAAATTTGACGCGCGATTTCTCGGTTTTCATTCTACATTTTTCAATTATAGATAGAAAACCTTAAACGTAGCGAATTGGGGCAAAGTTTATTATCTTCACATTAAACATTCCTCTATTTAAAAGCAAAAAAGCTAAGAAAGTTGCTTGAACATACGTACATAGGAAAAATGTTTTACCAAAACCAATTTGTTTCTTCAATTTTAAACTTTGAATTTTAAGCACTTATTTTTGAAATTTCGCTAGTTTAATCGAACAAAGTTATTAAATAAATATGGAACTTTGCATTTTTTGTTTCCGAAAGAATTATGATTCGTGATACTGCCTGCCGTCCGATTAAAATGTAACATTTAGGATGTGATTGACAATTGCTTCCTAAGGCAGAATATCAAAGCTAATTCAGTCCAAAGAATTTTCGGATGATGTTTCAAATATACATAACTCATAAGCCTTAGAAATTTCAGTTTTCAATCAATTATTATTTCTTTCCTCCCAAAAAAAATCGATTTTTAGGCCTCTTGAAGCAGGTTCCTCCTAAAGATCTGCATTTTTTTTCAAAACTCAATTAAGTGTATTTCATTGTGTGTTTATTCTTATGTTTTCTCCCTAGAAATAAAGATAAATTAATTCTGCAATAATAAAATAAATGAAGTTAAGAAACTTACATTTCAAATCTGTAAAAGGAATATCTTCTTGTTTTGTTTCCTGGACAGCAAAACCTGATAAAATTGGTTCTCAAAGACACTCAAAACCTGATGCACGCAAATTTCTGTTTCGAATATCAAACCAATAATGTCTCAATTCATGCATTACACTTACTGCTTTTTGATCGGTTTCCCCAATTCTGATTCCGACAACTATCAGATTCCACAACACCCTGATTAGC
>NW_024393422.1:0-1055 GCF_016617805.1 Bactrocera tryoni
CTGTTCGCGACCGTTGGAAATGCCCATATGTATATCTAACTCATTATATATATCCACTAGTTTAAGATGACAAACGATCGTCTGGGTTCAGCTCGATATAGATAAGCGATTTTACCAGAAGAATTACCCTTCCTAACAAATCCTAAAACACCGATTCGATTATGAGTCCGGTAACTGAAAGCACGATTCCATTTGCTTCTTTATTCCTCCGCAGTTTAAAGTTGAATAATCAAAGAAGTTCAAGATCCAGAGTCTGGCTTCATATGGAGTTACTGTTTCAAAACAATTAATTGAACCAACCAAACTTTAATATTATAATAAGTTTTTCATATAATATTATGAATCTGAAGGACAAACACAGTTCTATGTCGAAAACCGACTTTGTATTCATAATTTTAAAAGTGGTTTCGAGTTGAAAATATCTGAGCAGTGGCAACCAATTTCGAAATACTACTATGAGCAAAAAATAGTAAGACTTTTGTTCATAATTTTAAAATTCTTAACTTCTTCGGTTTACCTTTTGCCACGATATTCGGCCGATTGATCGTCTGTTTCTGAGCCGTAAGCAAAGATTCAAGACTCATGGCTAGTAATAATACGTTTCATGATATCCTGGCCGGAAAGGATTGTTTCACAGACGTTAAAGTGACGACGTTTCTTGAAAAATGAGTGATTTTGAAACCAATAATAATTCAAAATGGTTTCCACTGAATAGTTTTCCGATATTCCAACGATGTCACTAAGATCTCTGACTCAAGCTAAACGTTGATTCTTTTATTTTCCTTACGTGTTGATCACTCAGTTGATGTTAATGACCGTTCTGGGCGTGGTTCATCGTGACGCCTTTCGCTTACGCTTACTATTTTTGCCCGCAGTAATATAAGTGAGTCGATCGACTTAAGAACAGGTTAAAAGAGATGAAACCGAAAGTTTTGGCCGAGGTGTTCAGGGTATTATGCAGTTCTCATTTTGTTTATGTAGACTTTCGTAAGATTTTTACTATACTGCAACCAACAATACTTATGTGCATCTATTGCTGCCGTTTAATCCATTGT
>NW_024393423.1:0-3800 GCF_016617805.1 Bactrocera tryoni
TATAGTCTGAAAATATTTTAAAATATAAAATGAAATTATTACATATACATTAGTGGTTTTAAAAATTTAAATATAATATAAATTAAATAATTTTAAATAATATAGATTACATAAATTAACATTCTGTTATATGTAGGTACTTACATGACTTTTAATTTTCATTTACTACTTCTTTAAGGGGCTACACCAGTGTAACGCATGAAAAATTAGGCAATTTTAGTGAATTTTTTTAAGAGAAAGTACGCGATTGAATATTTGAAATTTCTTTGAACGTAAAAAGGTATATTTTCAGCTATGTTTTAATATTTTTTTTTTACAAAAACGTTGAAAAATAACTGAGCTATGGGCTGTCTTCGGAGCTACCAAAAATAAAGTGCACCAACTTCTGATATGATTCCGGCTGAACGAGTAGATGAAACAAGGAAATTCAAAAAGTTTATTAAACTTAAAGATATTTCCTATACAATGACGATCTTTGAGAAACATCAAAAATTAACAAAATGTCGTAGTTTGGAAAAAAAAATCTTTTTTTATTTGGTAAAAAATGGTCGTTTTTTTAATGCTAAATTAAATGAATTCAACAATACTCAGTTTTACTTTGAAGTCAATCGATTAATTTCTCGTTGAGTTATGATGTCAGCAATTTTGAAAAATATCGTTTCGAGAAAAACGCGTTTAAAGTTTCACTTAAGTATATGTATATGATTATACATGCGAGAGGTCGCTTTTTAGAACGCTGCCATCCAGAAACTAATCAAGATACGACCTTGCCGATTTTACAGGATATTTTTGGAAATATAAACTATCGAAAAAGCAAATAAAAATTGTTTTTGGAAGTATCACACTGGTTAAGCTCCTTAAGTAGTTTATCGATAACATATTTCTCACTTCTTTTGCAAATAAAAATAATAATAAAACAATTATAATTTATAAATAACAACGATAAACAGAGTAACACAAAAAGTGTTTACTGAGGATTATTTTCCATTTAGAGTTTTCACTATATTTTTTGCAGTGAAACATGAAATATTGGATAAAAATCGAAGAAAGCATATCCAGCTAGTGGACCAGGCTAGACAATTTTTGAAACAAGAGTCACAGTAGGCTGAAACTCACTGGCCAAGTAAAATAAAATTATAGTTTAAGTGTTTTGACTTTATTTTGTCGCTTTCAAAGTAATCACCACCAGATGTAATACATATGTACTTGTACATTTATGCAATCGATTTTCCAGTCCTCGAAACTCTTTTCATAAGCACTTTTTGAGATGGTCTTCAGCCTTTTCAGCGAATTTTGTTTTATCTCTTCGATCGACTGAAAACGCGTTCCACGGAGCGGAAATTTCAGTGAAGGGAACAAAAAAAAATCACACGGAGCCAAATTTGATAACTACGCTGGTTGATCGATGGTATTAATTACGTTTTTGGCTTTAAATTCGGTCACAATTGTGCCTCGATGCGATTGTGCTTTATCATTGTGAAAAATCCATGCGTTGTTCTTCCATAATTTCGGCTATATCGGAACGAGTCAATCAATAATGAGTTTCATATTCGAAATATCCACTAAAATCATTCGAACGAACTCGCGAGAGATGTCGAACTCTTTTGACATCTCTCTAACACTAGCCTGATAATTTTCAAGCACCATATCTTTCACTTTTTAATTTTTTCAACGGTTGAGGGAGGTCAACAGTCGTTCAGAACCAGGCATGTTTTTTAACCATTCGTTTTTGCTCAAACTTAATCACCGTAAGTCTTTTTCAATTCATTACGATGCTACACAGGAAATTTTGTTAGAAATACAAAAATTGAGAGAGTTCCTTTGTTCGATAATTTTATAAATTGTAAAAAATCGCTGCTGGTGTAAGCTGATGATATCGATATCATTGGCCCCAACAACCACGCCGTTAGTTCTGCTTTCTCTAGAATGAATAAAGAAGCCCGAAGCAAATGTGATGAATAATTATTTCGTCTATCTTGGAACCAGCGTACACACCACCAACAATGTCAGCCTGGAAATACAACGCAGAATTACTCTTGCCAACAGGTGCTACTTCGAACTGAGTAGGCAATTGAAAAGTAAAGTCCTCTCTCGACGAACAAAAACTAAACTCTATAAGTCGCTCATAATTCCCGTCCTGCTATATGGTGCAGAGGCTTGGGCGATGACAGCAACCGATGAGTCGACGTTACGAGTTTTCGAGAGAAAAATTCTGCAAAAGATTTATGGTCCTTTGCGTATTGGCCACGGCGAATATCGCTTTCGATGGAACGATGAGCTGTACGAGGTATACGACGACATTGACATAGTTCAGCGAATTAAAAGACAGCGACTACGCTGGCTAAGTCATGTTGTCCGAATGGACGAAAACACTCCAGCTCTGAAAGTATTCGACGCAGTACCCGCCGGGGGAAGCAGAGGAAGAGGAAGACCTCCACTCCGTTGGAAGGACCAGGTGGAGAAGGACCTGGCTTCGCTTGGAATCTCCAATTGAGCTAGAAGAAACGACTGGCGCGCTGTTGTTAACTCGGCTATAATCGCGTAAGCGGTGTCTGCGCCAGTAAAGAAGAAAAATCGCAACGCACCTGGACTACAGACTTAAGAAGCTGCTGTAAGTTAAGTGGCTGTCGAATTGAAATTGAGCATTTAATTTATACCTATATTATGAGAGTTGGAACATCTCGGTGTTCTGGAATTAAAATATTAAGAAATAACTAAAATTTCGTAAAGTCTTTTCAAATTGTGTAGTCAGTGATAGAACTATTCAAGTAAATAACTTCACAGTATTTAGCGTCGAAGATCGCCGAAATGTTTAGTAAAACGTTTAGGAAGGAAGAGCTCACACACAAGGTACATTCCTAATAAAATACGCAAAACACAAGCTAATTCATAATAACAGCCGATTTTTGTCCGTCCATTTGCAGTTCTTGGACCGCCGTGATGTTAGTCTTTACTGTAACGAGGACTATGTGCATATGAGCAGCGTCCCATTCCCAATTAAGGGATCGAACATTCAAGCTGCATGCCCTTAAATAATAATCCTTAATGAGTTTGCAGTGGTCGTCATCAAAAAGATGTTTCTTATCCGAGGCTGTTGTTTCCTTTTCATTGAAGGCGTTTTTTTACGAGTTCCAAACCCTGAGCACAACCATGTAGTGGGATTTTTTTAGCTACCCAGAGGATATTTGATCTAAGACCGGAAGTCGTGAGCTGCTTGAGCCATTTGTAGAAGAATCGTTTCTGGCCACTCACACATACTGAAAAAGAAGGTAGAAATATAAATATGCTCAAAAAGTTTAAGATCGCCGAAAGCAGTTGAGTATGTGCATGCAATACTTATTTAGATATACATATGTACTAGTACATATGTATGTGTAATCAATTGTACAAATGTACAATTCTTTCCGATACATATAACATTTCAAGACAGTACTGCCAAAACTATTTCCGATCAATTACTGGAAATAACTACTTCAACATACAGGTTTACACAGTATAACAACTGTCTTGCAAATATGCATCTGCGTTCAATCAGTTATTCAGTGCTGCTTTCTACCTATTAGTCATCAAAATAGCTTTCCTCTTCCTCACACAAGCTAAAAACTATGTGCAGAGAAAAGGAAAAACAAATCATTGAAGTAAGCACTCACGTAGTAGCTGAGCCACGTCACCAACTGTTAGATAACCAGTGTGTGGTCATCATGTAAAAACAACATGGCCAACAAACTAGTTCGAATCAAATACATATGTACATGGCAAAGGAAGAGGAGAAACATAAATAACAGAAAAAGTGTGTTTAT
>NW_024393424.1:0-1035 GCF_016617805.1 Bactrocera tryoni
ACTGCCGTTATGGCTTTATGTCAACTTCAGTAAGATGAAGAAAGTAAATTAACTTAAAGATGTTAAATTAATGATTTAAAGCAACTCAATATCGACTGCTAAAGGTGTATATACAAGAAAATCGACTTTTTACCTGAATATGAGATTATCGAATTCTTCCAAATGCACTGCCGTTATGGCTTTATGTCAACTTCAGTAAGATGAAGAAGGTAAATTAACTTAAAGATGTTAAATTAATGATTTAAGGCAATTCAATATCGACTGCTAAAGGTGTATATACAAGAAAATCGACTTTTTACCTGAATATGAGATTATCGAATTCTTCCAAATGCACTGCCGTTATGGCTTTATGTCAACTTCAGTAAGATGAAGAAGGTAAATTAACTTAAAGATGTTAAATTAATGATTTAAAGCAACTCAATATCGACTGCTAAATGTGTATATACAAGAAAATCGACTTTATACCTGAATATGAGATTATCGAATTCTTCCAAATGCACTGCCGTTATGGCTTTATGTCAACTTCAGTAAGATGAAGAAGGTAAATTAACTTAAAGATGTTAAATTAATGATTTAAGGCAATTCAATATCGACTGCTAAATGTGTATATACAAGAAAATCGACTTTTTACCTGAATATAAGATTGTCGAATTCTTCCAAATGCACTGCCGTTATGGCTTTATGTCAACTTCAGTAAGATAAAGAAGGTAAATTAACTTAAAGATGTTAAATTAATGATTTAAAGCAACTCAATATCGACTGCTAAATGTGTATATACAAGAAAATCGACTTTATACCTGAATATAAGATTGTCGAATTCTTCCAAATGCACTGCCGTTATGGCTTTATGTCAACTTCAGTAAGATGAAGAAGGTAAATTAACTTAAAGATGTTAAATTAATGATTTAAGGCAATTCAATATCGACTGCTTAATGTGTATATACAAGAAAATCGACTTTTTACCTGAATATGAGATTATCGAATTCTCCCAAATGCACTGCCGTTAGGGCTTTATGTCAACTTCAGTAAGATGAA
>NW_024393425.1:0-1279 GCF_016617805.1 Bactrocera tryoni
AATGTAGCGATTTGTTCGGACATAATTAAAATTACGTTAGCTGCTTAATTAGAAATGTTTTCAGAGCCAAATGAGGTGTCGAGGTTAATTTTCATTCGTTCCGGATAGCTGTGTATGGTTAAATGTAGGTACATTTAATTTTATTTTGAATCGAATAATGTGGTCAGTGCATTCCGACGCTTATATGCCTATTAAATGGTACACAAAACATGACCCGATTCGAACTATTTACTTAGTAGTCAATTCGTTCTAAAAATACAAACTTGGTTATACGATTGACGTAAAGAATCGTTTGTGCGCCGTCCATTGGCAAACAAAAGCCTTATAGAATATTTTTACCAGGAATTCCTTAGTCCATAACTTCTATGTATTAAGTAGCTAACTTCAAACTATTCGAAAAGAAAGTACAATGTCGTCGCGAGTCCTTTTTTGGCTAATGAGTGCCTAAATTCAATTAGATAAAACTGAGCTTATGTTCTTGAACGTTAGCAGTAGACGTATTACTACAAAGTACAGCCTCTTTAAGGAAGGTAAGCAATCACTCCGCCAGCAGAGCTGCAATAGAACCGCTGAACTCATTAACTGTACGCTGAAAGCTAGTCTTACTTTCTTGAAATAGCATCAGGCTACTTTATTATCATTCATTCGTTTGTGCGTCCCTTTATAGGGGAATCGCTGGTAGCTGCAAAGCCGATCAGCTAGCAAGCGGAGGAACCCTAGGTTCGCACACATCGGAATGGGATCGAGTTGGTTCTGTTGTGGCATCTTGCGTTCTAGCACTGAACCAATAAGTGCATTTGTCGACGACCCAAACCTGTGCCACTGCAATATCTTTTTGGCCTAGAATAGAAAGCAGGAGATCTACTGATCGACTTTAGCAAAGTTCATCTTGCCGAAATCGTAAAAGTTTTTACTAGATTTCCCATCCAAAAGACATTCATGGGGTAAGATTAAAAATGTTTTCGGAGGCAAGTTGTTTAAGTTGTATAAGGGAGGGTGCGATGGAAATATTCAGGCACTTTCTTCTGCATTGTCCAACCTTTGCCAGATGGAGGTGGAAACATCTCGGCAGTCTTTACATCGGACAATCTGGTGACATAGCGGAAACTGACATTAGCCGTCTCAAATAATCTGTGGTCAGCTCACATCACTAAGACGATTTAGGCGGTTCTTACGAACAATAGGAATTTTTGTTACCATAATAGCGTTGATCTCGACCTCTTAACTTACCAAACTACTTTTCTCTAGGTATTCTTCATAATAAATCACAATCATGTCT
>NW_024393426.1:0-3961 GCF_016617805.1 Bactrocera tryoni
CTCGCAACAAAGTTGCTATGAGAGTATTATAGTTTCGTTCACATAACGGTTGTTTGTAAGTCCTAAAACTAAAAGAGTCAGATATAGGGTTATATATACCAAAGTGATCAGGGTGACGGGTAGAGTTGAAATCCGGATGTCTGTCCGTCCGTCCGTCTGTCCGTCCGTGCAAGCTGTAACTTGAGTAAAAACTGAGATATCATGATAAAACTTGGTGCACGTATTCCTTGGCTCCATAAAAAGGTTAAGTTCGAAGATGGGCAAAATCGGCCCACTGCCACGCCCACAAAATGGCGGAAACCGAAAACCTATAAGGTGTCATAACTAAGCCATAAATAAAGATATTAAAGTGAAATTTGGCACAAAGGATCGCATTAGGGAGGGGCATATGTGGACGCAATTTTTTTTGGAAAAGTGGGCGTGGCCCCGCCCCCTACTAAGTTTTTTGTACATATCTCGGAAACTACTATAGCTATGTCAACTAAACTCTACAGAGTCGTTTTCTTCAGGTATTTCCATATACAGTTCAAAAATGGAAGAAATCGGATAATAACCACGCCCACCTCCCATACAAAGGTTATGTTGAAAATCACTAAAAGTGCGTTAACCGACTAACAAAAAACGTCAGAAACACTAAATTTTACGGAAGAAATTGCAGAAGGAAGCTGCACCCAGGCTTTTTTTTCAAATTGAAAATGGGCGTGGCCTTGCCCACTTATGGACCAAAAACCATATCTCAGGAACTACTAGACCGATTTCAACGAAATTCGGTATATAATATTTTCTTAACACCCTGATGACATGTACGAAATATGGGTGAAATCGGTTCACAACCACGCCTTTTCCAATATAACGCTATTTGAATTCCATCTGATGCCTTCTTCTGTATAATTCTATTCTATACATTTAGGAACCAATGATAGTGTGAAGTGAATAAAACCTTACACAAATACGGTATTTGAAAAATTTGTATGTAAATGACGGATAATAAAATCTCGATTATCACTTTATCATGCGAGAGTATAAAATGTTCGGTGACACCCGAACTTAGCCCTTCCTTACTTGTTTTTTTATTCTATTTGCACAGACTTAGTCGCATTGTGAGCTTATCATTGACGATGGAATACGTCAGCTGGCGGCTGGTAGTTGTGCAGCTGAGAGTTTACCCGTCTTCGAATTAGATAATTGTCTATTAATCACCAATCATGCATTAGAGCATTTAGTAGCTTGTCACAATTTACAAAGAATCGAGCTATTCGACTGCCAAATAATATCGAGAGCAGCAATACGAATATTGAAGGTATGTACAATAATCGATTTTAAAATTTATGTGAGTATTAGGGATATTGATTTAATGAGGACTAACCAAATATGCTAATGTTCTGAATAAAAAAATAAAATACCGAAAAACTTGGTGAATTGAAATTTTCATATACAACGTTTTTAAATAGACTCGTAGTTGTGCTGGAAATCGAGATAAACTTTGGTTAACCCTTAAAAATTCAACCACGCCCCTCCCATATCTTTTTCCAACCTCAAATCGCACGTAAATCTTGTTTTTTCGCCTTAATGTTCAAGTTATTTTATCTTTCGTTGCCGATCAAATTTCATCCAACCATAATTTTTTTTTTTTTTTCAAAACAAACCTGATCTAATAGCTTTCCCATTTTGTTTTTTTTTCATTATTATTGCAAAGGATTAAACTCTTTTAGAAGAAAAATATAATATATATAATATGTTTCTATAATAATATGTAATGCATTCATTTTAATTAGTTTTGTTATTGTAGTTTTTTGCGGAACCATCTACCAAACATTAAGGTACCCGCCTTTTTCCCACCATTTACCACTAGACACCGCCCACGGTATTGTCGCTGTTGTGAGATTCTCTGAGACTGATGATGAAAAATAACCAAAAAAAAAAACAAAATGACAACATGTATATGTAATGAAAATAACAACAAAAACAATTATAATACTATAATAACAAACACGAGCAAATCTTAAAGCCAACACAGCGAAAACTTCACAAAGGTGTTTCAAATATAATGTGCAACGGAAAAAGCCTTTGGAAAAGAGTGGAATCTATTTTTTCAAAATAAACACCCAATACACATCAAAAAATATGTAAAGAAAATTATAAAAAAGAAATTAACAAAAGTTTTGAAAGTAACAACCGCAGAACTCAACAAACCCAGGGCCCTCACAAAAAGGGGAAGCAAATAAAATACAACAAATACAAGGTGTGTTCCAAAGTAAACAGGACTTTTTGAATCTAGAGCCCCCTGGTGGCGCCATCTTCTATCTTTATCTATCGATTGGAAGTGAAGTCATTGAGTTTTAAGTGTCAGTATGTTTGTGTTATCGGTGCGAAAATGAGCTTCGAACAAAGAGCCAACATTAAATTTTGTTTTAAAATTAGGTAAAACTTTTTACCGAAACGTTTCAATTGATGAAACAAGAATATGGCGATGATTGCCATAAAATTCTATCGAAACTGTGCGCGAATTCATAAAAAATCAGCCGAAATCATCCTTGACATTCATGGACATGAAATTGAACATCCCAAAAATATCGATTTATCGCATTTTGACCATACAGTTGGGTTTACGAAAGGTGTGTGCACGGTTTGTTCCGCACAAATTGACTGACGACCAAAAATTGCTCAGAATCCAACATTCGAAGGACAGTTTGTGACCGATTATTTGACCAAAAGTCACATTTTAACCATTAACCACTCCCCGTAGTCACCAGATATGGCACCGCGCGAATTCTTCCTTTTCGGACAAATACATTTGCCCATGATTGGAAACCGTTATGCAGACGTAGAGGCCATTCAAAAGGCTTGCACCGAAAAAACCATTTGTTTTTTTTTAAGTCCTGTTTATTTTCGAACGCACCTTGTACAATGCAATAGAACTACAAGCGAAAATCAATTGGGCAGGACACTTACAAACGTAAATAGCGATAAACAATGGAACAAAAACAAATTGCAAATAAAAATTAAACCAATCTTAATGTTTAAGTAAGTAGATGTGTGATAAATGTTTTTAAATTTTTAAAGTAATACTACTATGTAATATTAATAAAAATGTAAACGGAATTATTGATGTTAAACGATACTATTAAAATTAAACCTATGGTTATAGCTAATTAATATTAATTGAATTAATTGCAGGACGTATAAAAACTATTAAATATGTATATACATACAAGGTTTGCCGCAAAAGAAACAGAACTTTTAATTTTAACTGTTTCTGGTGGCGCCACCTTATGGGTGGGTATATGAAATAAAAATTTTGATCCCTTGTTGACATTTCGTAAAAATTTTTAAGACAATTGGATAACTACATCTCGATGCTGGTTATCGATCAAAAAGTGACAGCAGCTTTTGGTCATCGGTCGTAAATGCAAAGAGAGAATATTAAATTTTGTTTTAAACTTGGGAAAACGTTTACTGAAACATTTCAAATGATAAAAAAAGTTTATGGTGATCAGTGCCTATCCCTGCGTGGTTTAAGCGATTCCAAGAAGGTCGTGAGGACCTCTGTGACGATCAGAAGTCGGTCGTCTTCAGAAGTCAAAAATAAAGACAATGCTGATTTGTTTTTACGTTTCTGAGGGTATTGTACACCGAGAGTTCGTCCCACCTGGCCAAACGATTAATGCTGTGCTTTTACCTTGGTATTATGAAGTTGCCCTTTTGTCACGCATTCGTCGTGCTCGACCACAATACCGTGAGGCAGGGTCCTGGCGCCTGTTGCACGATAATGCGCCGTGTCATCGGTCGACGCTTGTCACTGATTTTTTTGCAAAAAACTCCATATTAACCATTAATCACTCACCCTACTCACCTGATCTGGCACCCTGTGATTTTTACCTATTTGGAAAACTTCATTTGCCCATGAAAGGGCACTGGTTTCAGGACATTTCAGCTATCCAAAAGGCGACGACCGATATTC
>NW_024393427.1:0-1245 GCF_016617805.1 Bactrocera tryoni
CTTGATATCGATTGCTTAATGTGTATGTACCAAAAAATCCATTCTACACCTTAATATAAGATTGTGAAATTGATCCAAATACACTGTCGCTATGGATATACGACAACTCCATGACAACCCCAATTACATCAAAACGGCTAATTAACAGAAATATGTAAGTTCATATTTTTACGCAACTTGATATCGATTGCTTAATGTGTATGTATAAATTTTCGATTCTACACCTTAATATAAGCTTGTGAAGTTGTTCCATATACACTGTCGCTATTGCTGTAGGACAACTCTATGACAACTCCAATAACATAAAAACGGCTAATTAGCATAAATATGTAAAGTTCATATTTTTACGCAACTTGATATCGATTGCTTAATGTGTATGTACTAAAAAATCGATTCTACACCTTAATATAAGATTGTGAAATTGCTCCAAATACACTGTCGCTATTGCTGTAGGACAACTCTATGACCACTCCAATAACATCAAAACGGGTAATTAGCAAAAATATGTAAAGTTCATATTTTTACGCATCTTGATATCGATTGCTTAATGTGTGTGTACTAAAAAATCGATTCTACACCTTAATATAAGATTGTGAAATTGCTCCAAATACACTGTCGCTATGGCTATACGACAACTCTATGACAACTCCAATAACATCAAAACGGCTAGTTAGCATAAATATGTAAAGTTCATATTTTTACGCAACGTGATATCGATTGCTTAATGTATCAAAAAATCAATTCTACATCTTAATTTAGGATTGTTAAATTGTTCCAAATACATTGTTGCTATTGCTGTAGGACAACTCTATGACAACTCCAATAACATCAAAACGGCTAACTAGCAAAAATATGTAAAGTTCTTATTTTTACGCAACTTGATAATGATTGCTTAATGTGTATGTACTAAAAAATCAGTTCTACACCATAATATAAGATTGCGAGATTGCTCCAAATACACTGTCGTTATGGCTATACGATCCCTCTATGAAAGCTCCAAAAACATCAAAACGGTTAATTAACAGAAATATGTAAAGTTCATATTTTTACGCATCTTGATATCGATTGCTTAATGTGTATGTACTAAAAAATCGATTCTACACCTTAATATAAGATTGTGAAATTGCTCCAAATACACTGTCGCTATGGCTATACGACAACTCTATGACAACTCCAATAACATCAAAACGGCTAATTAGCATAAATATGTAAAGTTCATATTTTTACGCAACTTGATATCGATTG
>NW_024393428.1:0-578 GCF_016617805.1 Bactrocera tryoni
ATTAAAGTTAATTAACCCTCACCATCTTACTCAAGTTGACATAAGACCATAACGGCAGTGCATTTGGAAAAATTCCACAATTTTACATTTAGGTATAAAACCGATTTTCCTGCATTTAAACATTTAGCAATCCATATCGAGTTGATTCAAATCATTAACGTCACATATTCAAGTTAATTAACCTTCGTCATATTACAGAAGTTGGCATAAAGCCAAAACGGCAGTGCATTTGGAAAAATTCCACAATTTTTCATTTAGGTATAAAACCGAATTTCTGGCATGTTCACATTTAGAAATCCATATCAAGTTGCTTCAAATCATTAGCTTCACGTATTAAAGTTAATTAATCTTCTTCATATTACTGAAGTTGGCATATAGCCATAACGGCAGTGCATTTGGAAAAATTCCACAATTTTACATTTAGGTATTGTGGCAACCCTAGTGAGTGATGACAACTGGCAGCACCACTGATGCGAATAGAAAACGAGCGAGGAGCGAGTTGAGTAATAACGAGGATCATCGAGTGCACAGTTAATATAGTAGAGTCATCGAGTGCGCAGTGAATATATACGCTAATA
>NW_024393429.1:0-4640 GCF_016617805.1 Bactrocera tryoni
ATCAGAGTGGAGAGTTTTTTTGGTAGTTAGCTGTGATTTGAGTAGAATTTTGAAGAGAGTTATTTTCATTATTGGGCTGTTGATTAGTAAGACTATTGCTTGAGAAAATTTGTGTTTGGTCGCTGGAGACTTTTGGATTTGAAGCTGATTTATGAATGATAGTTGATGAATTGGTGCTAGAATTCTCCTTGTTCTCATTAATTACCGTTTGTGAGGAACCGGTACTTGGTGCAGTAGTATTAGCACGTGCGTTTGCTGGAGACGAAAGCACAGTGGCGTACGAAATTATGGGGTTAGCTGGGGGTAATGTGACTTGCTTTAGATATATATTTTTGGCTTCCTTCATCGAGCATTTATTTCCGGTTTTTATAGTTAAAATTTCTTTAGATTGCTTAAACCTTTTACACTCACTTGAGGATGACGGATGTGGCTCAGAACAATTGGCACACCTAACTCGAGTGCAGTCGTTTGGGTGATGGGGAGGAAAGGAGCATGTTACACATGTCGGACTATTTTTGCACCAGTTTGCGGTTTGCCCTAGCAATTGGCACGCTCTGCACCTCATAGGGTTGGGAATGAACTCCCTAACCTTTACGGAGTGCCACGAAATATCTATTTTGCAGGGGAGTTTGTATGAGTCGAAGGACAGGAGAACAACCCCACTGGGAGTTGCCTTACCGTCAACTACTTTCTTGAATTTATGTATTGAAGTAACGCCTTGGCTGCTTAATTCTTTTACAATTTCCTCATCACTTACTTTATTGAGGTAAGGAGCATATATTGTTCCCTTTGCTGTGTTCAGCAGAGGCATAGAATAGAGATTTGACAGAGCATACACCATGTAGTTGCGTAGTAGCCAGAAATTTTTGGGCAATTTTTATATCTTTTACTAGAAGCAGAAGGTTTCCGTCTCTAAGCTCAGATATGGAAATAACATATTTGCTGATAATTTGTTTGGCTTTGTGCACCGCAAAACATGAGAAGTCTGAAATTTTTTTATTAACATCATCACATGCTAGAATAAGAAATTTTGGGTCTGCCACAACGACGTTTGGTAGTTCGGGGAAAATATTAATAGGCGAACCATTAGAAAGTTTTTTCTTTTTGCGTGGGTAATCGTTTGCAAGTAGTGCAAAACGATTCACCCTACTATCACTTGCCCCTAGGGGCATAGGGGCAATTTGAACAAACTCACCAAGCCTGAATAAAAAATATTCAGTGAATGATAAATATGAAGCAAAGCTTTACACTAATCAACGAATAGAGGCAAAAGAGAATAACGGAACTGAGACCGCACTGAAATCGCTATAATAGCGAACTTAACACGACCAAATACTTTGAGTCAGGAATAATGGGATGCCCAACTCCTCTCTCACTGGAAGTGAGAGAACAATTGCTAAACGTCAAAACCACCTAAACTTTGACAGTTTACTGGATTGGGGAGCTTTTGACGTTTAGCAATTGGAAACGAGCGGCTAGATTGAAATCTTACCAAAAAAATATGTAAACGGAGGAATTTGTTGCCGCTGTTCAAGATCGCTAATAAGAATTTAAAACAATGAAAATCAAAGAAAATGCGAAATTTAAATATATTTCATGAAACGTTTTGTAATTTGATGCATAATAGAATTAATTTTCAATTACAAATGATTAACAACATTTGATAATTGATAACTAACAGGCATAATTCACTTTATTAAGTATTGAAAGATCAATAGTCAGTTGTTTTAATATACCATAAAATCATGAAAAAGGATTTAAGTAGTTTCGCCTAATATTAAAAGTCCAATATGTAATAATTTGAAATCGTAATAAATGTTGGGTGTTTTAATTTAAATGCCAAAAAATTTTTATTTTGTTTGATCTGGCCACAATGGAAAATGTTATAAAAAACGCTTATTTTGTGAGTTATATAAAGTAGATGTTAGGATGTCCCTTATATAACAAAAAAAAAGTTTTCTTTAGAATTTCGAAACGCATACCATCTAGTTTTTTTATAAATGCTAAAGCGTACTTAAGTATGAAACTTTATATTTGTAGCATGAATGCAACCCATGCCGACCGAGCTCTAAAGTTTAATAAACAAGTAAGGAAGGGCTAAATTCGGGTGTCACCGAACATTTTATACTCTCGCATGATAAAGTGATAATCGAGATTTCATTATACGTCATTTACATATTTTTCAAATACCGTATTTTTGTAAAGTTTTATTCCGCTATCATCATTGGTTCCTAATGTATATACTCGTATTATACAGAGAAGGCATCAGATGGAATTCAAAATAGCGTTATATTGGAAGAAGGCGTGGTTGTGAACCGATTTCACCCATATTTCGTACATGTCATCAGGGTGTTAAGAAAACGTTATATACCGAATTTCATTGAAATCGGTCTAGTAGTTCCTGAGATATGGTTTTTGGTCCATAAGTGGGCCGCGCACCACGCCCATTTTCAATTTTTAAAAATAGCCTGGGTGCATCTTCCTTCTGCCACTTCTTCCGTAAAATTTAGTGTTTCTGACGTTTTTGTTAGTCGGTTAACGCACTTTTAGTGATTTTCAACATGACCTTTGTATGGGAGGTGGGCGTGGTTATTATCTGATTTCTTCCATTTTTGAACTGTATATGGAAATGCTTGAAGGAAACGACTCTAAAGAGTGTGGTTGACATAGCTATAGTAGTTTCCGAGATATATGCACAGCCTAGTAAGTGCAGAGGCCTGACCGCCACTTTTCCAAAAATTACGTCCAAATCATGCTTCTCCCTAGTGCACGATCCTTTGTGCACGTTGCTAGCCAATATCTTTGTTGCCATGACGTGGTTATGACCTGCTTTAACAGGTTTTCGGTTTCCGCGCCATTTTTCGGCATGGGCGTGGCGAGTGGAGCCGATTTTGCCGCATCTTCGAACTGAACCTTCTTGTGAGAGCACAAAATGCGTGTACCTAGGTTTCATCATAGATTATCTCGGTTCTTTACTCAAGTTACAGCTGCAATAAACATAAACTTTCTTTTTTAAACAAAAATTATAATAATAATTAATTAGGGTAGCTTCTCTTTAGTGTAGTTTTTTTACTCTCTGTATAATGAACATAACGCAACAAAATCTGTTTTTGCTCTTCTTCCGCCGTGATAAGTCCATTAAAATCTTGCATTTATTTAACAGCCTTTCAGCTATGTCATTTACGACCTTTGACCGACTTATTTGTCTTCTAGCTTCCAAAAAAGCAGCTTTGTTATCCCAAAAAGATACATCTTCCTGAAGAAAACTGTCGTCAATCTGCAGTCGCGTCAGAAAATGTTTGTTTCTCTGAGTCACAAAATCACCTAGCGTCATATCTGAAATGTCAATGTTTGCGTAATTTCTTCCTTCGATGAGACATAGCGTTTGAAGTAATCTGAACTTTCGTCTCTTTTAAATTACTAATAATTTTTGGTTTTGGAATAAACTTCTTCATCAAAGAGTGATAACATGTCTGTTTCTTCACACAAATACCATAAATGATGACCAAACTTGCTTAGGGATGCCTTGAACTTGTCGCGTCTAATTTTTCATATTCTTTTAGAGCTTTCAAAAAGCACAAGCCTTGGTTAGGTGCTTTCGAGCCAAGGTTTAGTATACATGGTAACGATAAATAAGCAAACTATCTATCGGAAAATTAGATGCAACAGCCGATAACTCTCTTTGTTTTACCTTTCTTTCCTCTTCTTCCAATTGTCTTTACCTAACACGTTCTTCTTTCTCCGCCCATTTTTTGGTAATTCCACCTAAGCATATCGGTCGACTTGGCTCTCTCTGTTTCCTTAAAAATTCTTTCTATTCTTCTATCTTCATTCTGCCGGAGGCATCAGCATGTGCAATGTCAAATATGTTATCGAGGTCAGTTACAAAATTATTTTCACGGATCTTGAACGTCATCTGAGTTTTTTTTAATTTTTTTCAGCTCTCTCCAAACATGACATAAAACAACAAGTTTCTTCACGCAGTTAAGAAATACCTTCGTGGGAATTCTGGCTTTTTCCCAAAATGTAATGCAATCTCGTATAACAACATTGGCACTTTCACTAACAATCAGCTTGACTTCACAAATATTGTAAAATAAAACGGTGAGTACTTGTCGATTAGATGGTAATTTTGCACCATTTATCTGGTGGCTTGGCAGTCCGATAAAGTAAATATTTTGTTTATCACTTCGTAACTCCACAGACATCTTCACACAATAAACAACAACGCACTAATAATGTTAAAAATCACGTATGAAATGACAATTAAAACTCGCAGTAACAGGTCGCAGCGCTGCACCCGCGCAACTTGTATGGACAAGTTAAAAACTCAAACTCGGAACGGGTTATCGTTTATAAATCGAGCTAATATTTATTTTTATAAAATATATCGAAATTGATATTTAAGGGACACCCTAGTAAATGTCTACATGAAGCTTCTGCATTCCCTGATCCATATATCTTAAGGCATTTCCCTGGTTTTAATTCTTGTAAGTTGCAAGAGCATAAGTAAACACAATAAAAATCGTTTTTCATAACATATTTAACAAATCTAATCTACAAAATTAAAAATACGTTTTTCATTGAAAAAAGTTCTTTTTTTGTATACTTATTATTTTGCATAAATCATCATTTCCAAC
>NW_024393430.1:0-504 GCF_016617805.1 Bactrocera tryoni
TTTAGGTATAAAACCGATTTTCTTGCATATACACATTAAGAAATCCACAACGAATTGCTTCATATCATTAGCTTCACATATTAAAACCATAATTTTACATTTGGGTATAAAACCGATTTTCTTGCATATACACATTTAAAAATCGATATCGAGTTTCTTCAAATTATTAAATTCACATATTAAAGTTTGTTCATTTTGTTGCCAAAAATTTGGGAACAAAGCACTAATCACTTTCACAATGTTAATTAAAAGGCACACGGGTTTATAATGTACAATCATTAAATGTAATTTAATGTGTTTTCAATAATTTAATGTACATAATTAAATTTATACAAAATAATAAATTAAATTCGAACGACGAAGGTATGTACATAGGTGTACGGAGCGGGGTGGACGTAAGTCGGATCTTCGTGGCGCCGCGTATGAACGAACGTATATAGCGAATGTTGATCGTCGAAATATAAGGAGCGAATTATGTTGAACGGTGTCGGCGCGGCGCAGTGT
>NW_024393431.1:0-3382 GCF_016617805.1 Bactrocera tryoni
GATAACTTTTTTTTAAAAAAAAACGCATAAAATTTGCAAAATCTCATCGGTTCTTTATTTGAAACGTTAGATTGGTTCATGACATTTACTTTTTGAAGATAATTTCATTTAAATGTTGACCGCGGCTGCGTCTTAGGTGGTCCATTCGGAAAGTCCAATTTTGGGCAACTTTTTCGAGCATTTCAGCCGGAATAGCCCGAATTTCTTCGGAAATGTTGTCTTCCAAAGCTGGAATAGTTGCTGGCTTATTTCTGTAGACTTTAGACTTGACGTAGCCCCACAAAAAATAGTCTAAAGGCGTTAAATCGTATGATCTTGGTGGCCAACTTACGGGTCCATTTCTTGAGATGAATTGTTCTCCGAAGTTTTCCCTCAAAATGGCCATAGAATCGCGAGCTGTGTGGCATGTAGCGCCATCTTGTTGAAACCACATGTCAACCAAGATGCTAACAAACATTTTTGTTGACAAAAAGTTTGGAAAAACTGAACTTGGATAACGATCGTGGTTTCAACAAGATAACGTTGCGTCCAACTGCATCTTTGAAAAAATACGGTCCAATGATTCCACCAGCGTACAAACCACACCAAACAGTTCATCTCAGGAAATGGACCCGTAAGTTGGCCACCAAGATCATGCGATTTAACGCCTTTAGACTATTTTTTGTGGGGCTACGTCAAGTCTAAAGTCTACAGAAATAAGCCAGCAACTATTCCAGCTTTGGAAGACAACATTTCCGAAGAAATTCGGGCTATTCCGGCCGAAATGCTCGAAAAAGTTGCCCAAAATTGGACTTTCCGAATGGACCACCTAAGACGCAGCCGCGGTCAACATTTAAATGAAATTATCTTCAAAAAGTAAATGTCATGAACCAGTCTAACGTTTCAAATAAAGAACCGATGAGATTTTGCAAATTTTATGCGTTTTTTTTTTTAAAAAAGTTATCAAGCTCTTAAAAAATCACCCGATAGAAATCATATAGATGGTAGTAGTAGTATTATCCATGTATCAGCCACAGTTAACCGTGGACAGGTCCTCTAGTAATTATATTAGGTTGTCAAAAAAGTCTTGCGGTATTTTCGCTAGTTGGCGCTGAAAGCACGTAGTTTTATTCGTCGCATCGGGTCGTGCTATACCTTTTTGGAAAGCTCATTTCACGTGCTAACACGTGTTTGATTGATTGTCGTTTCTTTTAAGTCGTTCGTGAGTTATAACGTCGTAAACATGGAGCAAAATAAAGAGAAAATACGGCATATTTTACAGTACTACTACGATTTTCAAGCCGGCAGTTTATGGACCCGATAAAATTTCCATTTCCACCGCACATCGATGGTTTCAACGTTTTCGTTCTGGTGTAGAGAGTCGAAGATGCGCCACGCTCCGGAAGGTTTCGGATCCGGATCGCTGAATTGGTCGAAAGAGATCGGCATAGTAGCAGCCGTAGCATCGGTAAAGAGCTGGGCATGAGTCATCAAAAATTCATTTCAATTTGAATAAATAAAAAATTCAATAAAAATACCGCAAGACTTTTTGACAACCTGGATATTGTTTATATAATGTCTTTAATGTATTTAAATATATTAAAATATGACCATGAATCAACAAATATAACAGAAATCGAGTTACTCGTCATTAC
Source organism: Bactrocera tryoni (assembly GCF_016617805.1). Taxonomy (NCBI): domain Eukaryota; kingdom Metazoa; phylum Arthropoda; class Insecta; order Diptera; family Tephritidae; genus Bactrocera; species Bactrocera tryoni. The sequence goes on from NW_024393431.1 coordinate 1,635, forward strand.
CGATGTACAACTTGATTTGAACTACTACATATATCACTACGAAAATTTATAGAGTAGTTATTACAGTTACAATCTCACTAGAGATTGCTCGAATTCCACATCCCAATGATATATAACCCTGTATGGTACATATTTTCAATTAGCCAATAAGTCTATAAAAAGACTGATTATTAAATAATCTCTTGATTATCGTATCTTGGTTTATGCCTTTATAAACGAGTTGAGATTTAAAAATAAAAATTAATCATGATTATATACATATGTATATATATACATAGGTAGGTAGGAGTGCAGCCCTATCGGGCTCAATTAGCACTTGAAGTGGCATTTTGATGCATATATATATATATATATATATATATATGTATATATATGTATATACTTAGTATAATTATTTTGTTGTTTTCTGTTCTTTTATACTGTGCGTGATTAACACTATTGAACTATGAATATCAACTTACCAGTTCAACTAACTAAAGTGTTATGAACTTTAATTATTTTATTGAAATAATTCATGGAAAATTTTGGTAATTACACAGACCACATTAGAACTATAAATAACCTGTTATTATGCCAATATTTGTGATTTTAAAAATTATAAAAAATCGAAAATGGATATTCCTGTTAGTAAAAGTTCAATGAACTAAACACTTTGTATTTAGGCCTTTTAAAGGTTGAAAGCTTTTGTGTACTACGTACTATAAGTAAATTCTTGTATTGAGATATGTAAATCATATCGAACGAGTAGTCATTAAGCAAAAGAATTAAGCCCTCAAGCATTTAGTTCCAAAAAATTATGACTTGCAATTTTCTGTGCTTTAATAAGAATTTCCTAGAATTGTGCATATTTACTTACATACATGTACAAAATGTAAATGAATAAGTGTGTTTACTATTAATTAGAAGTAATCGTTTCATTCCTTATGTTGTGATATTGTTATAAAATGAAAAGTACAGACATACAAGTATTCATTGGACTGTGGGCAAAAAATAGTAAGACTTTTTAATTTAAATTTCGCGCGAAAACCTATTCGTCGAATGCTTTATTCTTTAGGTAGGTATGACTGTCAGTGACATCTGTGCTAAATGTCACATCAAAGTTATCATTAGTGTTTAGTATACGCTTGTCTTTCTGAAGTACATAAGGTGGATTCGGCGATTTTTACGTTGAGTGAAATTATTCAACAAAGAAGTTGCATACAATTTTGTGTGCGGAATCACATTCAAAAAATGTCAATTAATGATGAACCATTTTGAAAGATCATTTGGGCCTATGAAATAATGCTTTCTGAATGCCAGGATGTTATGAAACGTCTTACTGGCGATGAGACAAGGAATACTAGTTGAGTGTTGTGCGTCGTTCGCGCGAAGCTATTCGTAAAAAGAAGCCGAAATTATGGACCGACAACTCTGGTTTTTGCTCCACGACAATGCACCGTCACATACTGCATTGATTCTTCGTGAGTTTTTCGCCAAGTTTTCAACCAATAACGTCTCAAACACATTGTCTTCGCCTGATTTAATTCAGTGTGATTCTGAATATTTAGGGAACTCAAACGACCGCTGCGAGGAAACCTTTTTGAGTAAATTAAAGACATTAAAGGTGAAACGTTTCGTGCATTGAGCGCTGTTCCAGAAATCGACTTTAATAACTATTTCGAGGAATGGAAAAAAACGTTGACACAAGTGTATGGGGGCCAAGGAGGATTACTTTGAGCGGGACGACATAGATTTTGAAGAAAGATCGA
>NW_024393432.1:0-1736 GCF_016617805.1 Bactrocera tryoni
ACAACTCTACGAAAGCTCCAATAACATCAAAACGGCTAAATAGCATAAATATGTAAAGTTCATATTTTTACGCAACCTGATATCGATTGCATAATGTGTATGTACCAAAAAACCAATTCTACACCTTAATTTAGGATTTTTAAATTGTTCCAAATACACTGTCGCTATTGCTATAGGACAACTCTATGACAACTCCAATAACATCAAAACGGCTAGTTAGCATAAATATGTAAAGTTCATATTTTTACGCAACTTGATATCGATTGCATAATGTTTATGTATCAAAGAATCTATTCTACACCTTAACTTAAGATTGTGAAATTGTTCCAAAGACACTGTCGTTTTGGCTATACGACAACTCTGTGACAACTCCAATAACATCAAAACGGCGAGTTAGCATAAATATGTAAAGTTCATATTTTTACGCAACTTGATATCGATAGCTTAATGTGTATGTATCAAAAACTCGATTCTACAGCTTAACTTAAGATTGTGAAATTGCTAAAAAGACACTGACGTTAAGGCTATACGACAACTCTATGAAAGCTCCAATAACATCAAAACGGCTAAATAGCATAAATATTAAAGTTCATATTTTTACGCAACCTGATATCGATTGCATAATGTGTATGTACCAAAAAATCGATTCTACACCGTAACTTAAGATTGTGAAATTATTTCAAATATACTGTCTTTATTGCTATACGACAACTCTATGACATCTCCAATAACATCAAAACGGCTAGCTAGCTTAAATAAGTAAAGTTAATATTTTTACGCAACTTGATATCGATCGCTTAATGTGTATGTATCAAAAAATCGATTCTACACCTTAATATAAGATTGTGAAATTGCTCCAAATACACTGTCGCTATTGCTAAAGGACAACTCTATGACAACTCCAATAACATCAAAACGGCTAGTTAGCATAAATATGTAAAGTTCATATTTTTACGCAACTTGATATCGATTGCTTAATGTGTATGTATCAAAAAATCAATTCTACACCTTAATTTAGGATTGTTAAATTGTTCCAAATACACTGTCGCTATTGCTATAGGACAACTCTATGACAACTCCAATAACATCAAAACGGCTAGTTAGCATAAATATGTAAAGTTCATATTCTTACGCAACTTGATATCGATTGCTTAGTGTGTATGTATCAAAAAATCGATTCTACACCTTAACTTAAGATTGTGAAATTGCTCCAAAGACACTGTCGTTATGGCTATACGACAACTCTATTAAAGCTCCAATAACATCAAAACGGCTAGTTAGCATAAATATGTAAAGTTCATACTTTTACGCAACTTGATATCGATTGCGTAATGTTTATGTACCAAAAAATCAATTCTGCACCTAAATTTAGGATTGTAAAATTGTTCCAAATACACTGTCGCTATGGCTATGCGATAACTCTATGAAAGCTCCAATAACATCAAAACGGCTAAACAGCATAAATATGTAAATTCCATATTTTTATGCAACCTGATATTGATTGCATAATGTGTATGTACCAAAAAATCAATTCTACACCTTAATTTAAGATTGTGAAATTGCTCCAAATACACTGTCGCTATGGCTATAGGACAACTCTATGACAACTCCAATAACATCAAAACGGCTAGTTAGCATAAATATGTAAAGTTCATATTCTTACGCAACTTGATATCGATTGCATAATGTGTATGTACCAAAAAATCAATTCTACACCTTAATATAAGATTGTGAAA
>NW_024393433.1:0-4244 GCF_016617805.1 Bactrocera tryoni
CATTTGATAAACAGAATACACGCTGGGTGTAACTGTTTCTAGCATGCGTTTCAGCCCTATAGAAATAAACTCTGGGTGTAAAAAATTTGCATTTTTTATTTCTTGCGGATCCATCACTGATGTGCAGTGCATGAAATCTTTATCTTACAAATACTCATATACACAAGGGCAAACAAACAAAAAATACTCGGAAATTCTACATAAAACGCGAAATCTCCATGTGGCATTGCCAATATTTATTTTTCCTCGCCTTCAAAGTAGTTCTACCTCATATGTATTTCAGCATTTAGCTGACGATTTTCCAGTAATTTCGGAAACATTCGCGTTGTTTTTGGAAATGACCTTCAGCTCTTCAGCTAATTTTTATTTCTTCTTCTCGATCAACTGAAAACGGATTCCATGAATCGGCAACATTCCTAACGATTCCGAAATTTGGTTACAAATACTAAATTTTACACAAATTCTTTGTTGGATATTTTTTAGGCATTGTAAAAATCGCAACGCACTACCGAGGTGTGCCGACTTAAGCAGTTGCTGTAAACAAACTGGCTGACAGATCGCGCTCATATTTGGCCTGGTAATTAAGGATAGTGCTACCAACTTAACAAATAATATTTTATTGAAATATCATTTACCGGGAGCGGGTTTTTTTTATCACAATATATATCGCAAGCCGATTGCATATTTAAAACGCGAGAGACATACTATAATTGCGGTCATCTATTGGAAAAATAATGAATTTCTGTTAACGTTTTATAAAAGTATAAGAGTATAAAAGCTGTGGTCAAGTAATGTAGTAATGTTTTCAACATTAACCTTTATGAACACACTTAAAGCAATTTACTTTTCGAATGATATCAATTTTTCGATAACGGTCAAATATCTTCCATTATTTGTGTCAATAATGAGGACAATTTTTCATGTAAGATTTTTTTTAATCTTTATATATATAAAAATTACGTGTCACGTTGTTTGTCCGCACTTGGACCTTCTAAACTACTGAACCGATATTACCGTAAAATTTAGCACACTGTATACCAGTTCGAACCAACTTAGGGGATAGGATAGTAAAGACAATTCATAACTAAAAATAAAACACAGTGAAAGTGCTATTAAATGGACGTTCTATTAAGCGGGCATTTTTATTAATCATACATTGGCCGGTCCCATAATTTGTTGACGTTTATTAAGTACAATCTGAACAGAGAGGCTGGTAACCACATATTGAGAAAGCAGCCTTAAATTCGTTATTTATTTCAATGAAATTAATTTGCATGAACATATTCAAAATTAAACCTCAACTACAATACCTTGGATTCTTACACCGACAAAAACGCTTTTGCCTTTATTCGTAAATAAAATTTTCACTGTATTGAATAGTTTATTACACAGGGTCTGACATTCGAAGTGTAAACAACTTCAGGCCGTTCGCGCAGCTATCGCACTGGAATCAGCTGTTTATAAATTTGCTGAATGATAGTTCGGAGTATTGCTCACAAGTGTACAAAAGCGTTTTGCCAAAAGTGAAACAAGAAAAAGAAAGTGATCAGCGAAGGTATTCAAACGTAAAAGTGTGATTTTATATCGGGTGATTTTTAAGAGCTTGATAACTTTTTTAAAAAAACGCATAAAATTTGCAAAATCTCATCGGTTCTTTATTTGAAACGTTAGATTGGTTCATGACATTTACTTTTTTGAAGATAATTTCATTTAAATGTTGACCGCGGCTGCGTCTTAGGTGGTCCATTCGAAAGTCCAATTTTGGGCAACTTTTTTCGAGCATTTCGGCCGGAATAGCCCGAATTTCTTCGGAAATGTTGTCTTCCAAAGCTGGAATAGTTGCTGGTTTATTTCTGTAGACTTTAGACTTGACGTAGCCCCACAAAAATAGTCTAAAGGCGTTAAATCGCATGATCTTGGTGGTTAACTTACGGGTCCATTTCTTGAGATGAATTGTTCTCCGAAGTTTTTCCTCAAAATGGCCATAGAATCGCGAGCTGTGTGGCATGTAGCGCCATCTTGTTGAAACCACATGTCAACCAAGTTCAGTTCTTCCATTTTTGGCAACAAAAAGTTTGTTAGCATCGAACGATAGCGATCGCCATTCACCGTAACGTTGCGTCCAACAGCATCTTTGAAAAAATACGGTCCAATGATTCCACCAGCGTACAAACCACACCAAACAGTGCATTTTTCGGGATGCATGGGCAGTTCTTGAACGGCTTCTGGTTGCTCTTCACCCCAAATGCGGCAATTTTGCTTATTTACGTAGCCATTCAACCAGAAATGAGCCTCATCGCTGAACAAAATTTGTCGATAAAAAAGCGGATTTTCTGCCAACTTTTCTAGGGCCCATTCACTGAAAATTTGCAAGCGTTGCTCGTTAGTAAGTCTATTCATGATGAAATGTCAAAGCATACTGAGCATCTTTCTCTTTGACACCATGTCTGAAATCCCACGTGATCTGTCAAATACTAATGCATGAAAATCCTAACCTCAAAAAAATCACCCGATATTTAGCTGGAAAATCACAGCTAGCAATTGTTCGTGAGCTCAAACAGCTAATTGTGAATAAAGTTTTTGTTTATCGCACCATCACTCGTTACATTGATACTGGTAGCATCGCAAAACGCCATGGAGGTGGGCATCAAAGGACCACAACGTCACGTGAGATGGTTCAGAAAGTGAAAAAGCGACTTGAGCGAAATCCACGACGAAGTGCCAATCAAATGGCTAAAGAACTGAAAATATCCGACCGCAGCATCCGACGCATATTGAAAAATGAGCTCAAGGTCAAGCCTTATAAGTTCCAAAAGGCCCACGATCTCACACCGAAGCAGCACCCGCCACAAATTAGTGGTTTGGGCCGCTGTCACCGCAGATGGGCGCTCTCCAATTGTTTTCATCGAGCCTGGCGGAAAAGTAAATGCGACATATTATCGGGAAAGTGTCCTGGAGGCTGCTTTGAAGCCGTGGGCAAACAAACATTTCGGTCGCAAACCATGGACGTTTCAACAAGACTCAGCACCGTCTCACAAAGCGCGAGTGAACCAAGAATGACTGAAAAACAACGTTCCGAACTTCATTACGACCACACAATGGCTCTCGAATTCACCAGATGCGAATCCAATGGATTATTCTCTCTGGGCCATTTTGGAGAGCAAGGTCCGAAGTAAAAAATACACCAGTCTCGAGATGCTGAAGAAAGCCATTGTCCGTGAGTGGGCCAAAATACCGGCAAGTCACATTCGGGCAGCTTACGATTCGTTCTTTGACCGTCTCAAGGCCATAGTTAAGGCAAAAGGTGGTCATATCGAACAAAAGTGTATTGGTCCTGAATTTATGATCATTTTCAAACATTTTGTACTTTAAAATAAATAAAACTACTTTTCCAAACCGAATTTAGAGGTTTTTTAATGGGTTACACTACGAGTGCCGGACCCTGTATGAATAATAGTATAAAATGTATACCACAGCATCGCGTGGCCAGATGCACTAGTATTTTCATAAAATCTACGTTTTGCTTAAATTTTTATTTCATTTAACGTGGTTATGTGGCAAAAGTATCAGTATAATTTCAGAAGAGGTAAGTAGTTACAATTGTAATTAGTTATGCATGTGAATATATGGAGTGGCACGGTAGATGTTGGCTTATGCTATATATTTATTTACATAAATCTAATATAACTTATATATCTTATATATACATATCTTATATATAGATAACCGCAATATATATTAGGTTGTCAAAAAATTTTGCGGTATTTTCGGTAGTTGGCGCTGAAAGCGCGTAGTTCTAGTTTTATTCGTCGCATTGTCATGCCATACCTTTTTGGAAAGCTAGTTTCACGCACTAACACGTGTTTGATTGGAAATCATGGAGCAAAATAAAGAGAAAATACGGCATATTTTACAGTACTACTACGATAAAGGCAAAAATGCATCTCAAGCCGCCAATAAAATTTGTGCAGTTTATGGACCCGATACAGTTTCCATTTCCACCGCACAACGATGGTTTCAACGTTTTCGTTCTGGTGTAGAGGTGGTCGAAGATGCGCCACGCTCCGGAAGGCCTGTCGTCGAAAATTGCGATAAAATCGCTGAATTGGTCGAAAGAGACCGGCATAGTAGCAGCCGTAGCATCGGTCAAGAGCTGGGCATGAGTCATCAAAAATTCATTTCAATTTCAATAAAAAAAAATTCAATAAAAATACCGCAAGACTTTTTTTGACAACCCATTATAT
>NW_024393434.1:0-1125 GCF_016617805.1 Bactrocera tryoni
GATACTCTATTCTGATGAGAACCATACACAAGTGAGAGCGTACAGCATTGAAGAGAAACAAGTAAGGAAGGGCTAAGTTCGGGTGTCACCGAACATTTTATACTCTCGCATGGTAAAGTGATAATCGAGATTTCATAATACGTCATTTACATATTTTTCAAATACCGTATTTTTGTAAAGTTTTATTCCGCTATCATCATTGGTTCCTAATGTTTATACTCGTATTATACAGAGAAGGCATCAGATGGAATTCAAAATAGCTTTATATTGGAAGAAGGCGTGGTTGTGAACCGATTTCACCCATATTTCGTACATGTCATCAGGGTGTTAAGAAAATATTATATACCGAATTTCATTGAAATCGGTCTAGTAGCTCCTGAGATATGGTTCTTGGTCCATAAGTGGGCGGCGCCACGCCCATTTTCAATTTTTAAAAAAAAGCCTGGGTGCAGCTTCCTTCTGCCACTTCTTCCGTAAAATTTAGTGTTTCTGACGTTTTTTTTTAGTCGGTTAACGCACTTTTAGTGATTTTCAACATAACCTTTGTATGGGAAGTGGGCGTGGTTATTATCCGATTTCTTCCATTTTTGAACTGTACATGGAAATGCCTGAAGGAAACGACTATGTAGACTTTGGTTGACATAGCTATAGTAGTTTCCGAGATATGTACAAAAAACTTAGTAGGAGGCGGGGCCACGCCCACTTTTCCAAAAAAATTACGTCTAAATATGCCCCTCCCTAATGCGATCCTTTGTGCCAAATTTCACTTTAATATCTTTATTTATGGCTTAGTTATGACACTTTATAGGTTTTCGGTTTCCGCCATTTTGTGGGCGTGGCAGTGGGCCGATTTTGCCCATCTTCGAACTTAACCTTCTTATGGAGCCAAGGAATACGTGTACCAAGTTTCATCATGATATCTCAATTTTTACTCAAGTTACAGCTTGCACGGACGGACGGACAGACGGACGGACGGACAGACAGACATCCGGATTTCGACTCTACTCGTCGCCCTGATCACTTTGGTATATATAACCCTATATCTGACTCTTTTAGTTTTAGGACTTACAAACAACCGTTATGTGAACAAAACTATAATACTCTCGTTAGCAACATTGTTGCGAG
>NW_024393435.1:0-528 GCF_016617805.1 Bactrocera tryoni
TTTGGAAAAATTCACAATTTTACATTTAGGTATAAAACCGACTTTCTTGCATGTACACATTTAAGAAATCCATATCAAGTTGCCTCAAATCATTAAAGCTTAACATATTAATGTTAATTAACCCTCACCATCTTACTCTGAAAAGTTGGCATAAAGCCAAAACGGCAGTGCATTTGGAAAAAATTCCATATTTTACATTTAGGTATAAAACCGACTTTCTTGCATGTACACATTTAGAAATCCATATCAGGTTACCTCAAATCATTAGCTTAACATATTAAAGTTAATTAACCCTCACCATCTTACTCAAGTGGACATAAGACCATAACGGCAGTACATTTGGAAAAATTCCATAATTTTACATTTAGGTATAAAACCGACTTTCTTGCATGTACACATTAAGAAATTTCAAGTTGTCAAATTAAAAATTCACATGTTAAAGTTAATTAACCCTCATCTCCTCAAGTTGACTCCATGACCATAGTGCATTTTGGAAAAATTCCATAATTTTACATTTAGGTATAAAAC
>NW_024393436.1:0-2616 GCF_016617805.1 Bactrocera tryoni
ATGGCCGCCAGTATGCCAGTGCAAGCCTCACTTGAATGGCCACTACGTCTGCATAACGCTTTCCTTTCATGAGCAAATGCATTTTTCCAGAAAAGGAAAAAGTCGCACGGTGCCATATCAGGTGAATACGGGGAGTGGTTAATGGTTAAAATGTTATTTTTGGTCAAATAATTGTCCTTCGAACGTTGGATTCTGAGCAATTTTTGGTCGTTAGTCAATTTGTGCGGAATAAACCGTGCACACACCTTGTTCAGTCAAAATGCGATAAATCGATGTTTTGAAGATGTTCAATTCCATTTCCATGAATTTCAGTAATGATTTCGGCTGATTTCTGATGAATTCACGCACTGTTTCGATGTAATTTCCGGTGATCACGGATTTTTATTGGCCCACATGTTGATCGTCATTTATGTCCTCATTACCACTTTGAAAACGTTGAAACCACTCGTGCACTCTGCTACGGGATAGGCAATCATCGCCATAAACTTTTTTCATCAATTGAAACGTTTCGGTAAGAATTTTACCAATTTTAAAACAAAATTTAATGTTGGTTCTCTGTTCGAAGCTCATTTTCGCACCGATAACACATACATACATACTGACACTTAAAACGCAAATAACCAAAGCAATAAACAAAGCATACATGGCCTACTATACTTGTAAGAAAATCGTCAACAAGAATTGGGGCCTTAAACCAAGTATAATCATGTGGATGTATACGGCTGTCATAAGACCTATACTTACATATGGAGCTCTGGTATGGTGGCCAGCGCTAAACAAACAATACAATATTAGAAAATTAATTGGAATACAAAGAGCAGCATGTGCGGGTGTTACGGGTGCAATCAGGTCATGTCCGACTGATGCGCTCAATGTGATCCTGTATCAGCTACCAATGGACATTTTTTATTCACGAAAACAGCTATTGCGGCATTATGAAGGGCATAAAAATTGGGAGGTTTAGATCAGCAGAACTATGGACATAGTGTAATTCTAAAGAAGTTCACTATTAATAAATCAGACTACATTCTCCCCAAAAGCTGGATTTCAATAGACACTTCCAGGTGAGGATACCATCTAGACGAGAATGGAGAAGAGGTTCAATGGTAGAGGAAGATACCACCTCAATCTATACCGACGGGTCCAAAATGGACTGTGGAGTAGGCACGGGGGTATTCTCCGCTGATCTAGGCATATCTCTCTCTATACGTCTACCGAACTCGGCTAGCATCTTCCAAGCAGAAGTACTAGGCATAGAAAAAGCCTGCGAAGTTCTATTAGAAAACCACGGGAATATACATAAAGCAACTATATTTACGGACAGCCAGGCGGCCCTCCTGGCATTGTCTTCACCCGTGACAAATTCCAGCATAGTTGACAACAGCAAGAGGGCACTAAGCTCAATAAAAGACAAGCTCCAACTAGACTTGATCTGGGTTCCCGGCCACAGGAACATTTTCGGTAACGAAAAAGCAGACGAGTTGGCAAAGGCAAGAGCTTTCCTCAATGAATCCAAGGCGGAGCTAATACCAAGCCCGCTAGGATCGATAAAAGGAGAGATCAATAGACTATAGATGCTAGAGGAAGATAGCACCTCAATCTATACCGACGGGTCCAAAATGGACTGTGGAGTAGGCACGGGGGTATTCTCCGCTGATCTAGGCATATCTCTCTCTATACGTCTACCGAACTCGGCTAGCATCTTCCAAGCAGAAGTACTAGGCATAGAAAAAGCCTGCGAAGTTCTATTAGAAAACCACGGGAATATACATAAAGCAACTATATTTACGGACAGCCAGGCGGCCCTCCTGGCATTGTCTTCACCCGTGACAAATTCCAGCATAGTTGACAACAGCAAGAGGGCACTAAGCTCAATAAAAGACAAGCTCCAGCTAAACTTGATCTGGGTTCCCGGCCACAGGAACATTTTCGGTAACGAAAAAGCAGACGAGTTGGCAAAGGCAGGAGCTTTCCTCAATGAATCCAAGGCGGAGCTAATACCAAGCCCGCTAGGATCGATAAAAGGAGAGATCAATAGACAATTTCAGCAAATTGCAAACAACAGGTGGAAAAACATTACAAAATGCGTCATAACTAAACAATTATGGCCAACATATGACAGGAAAAGAACCAATGACTTATTAAATAGGTCAAGAAAAAGTACTTACAGAATAACAGCTACCACAACAGGGCACTGGCCATTTGGGGAACATGCGTCCAAAATGGGACTGCCCTACAACGACATCTGTCGTGGCTGCGGAGTAGCAGGGAACAAGGAAACAATCTTCCACTTTCTCTGCGAATGCCCAGCTTCCAGCTTTCCACCAAAAGCATATCGGACATAAGTAGTTTCATCGAAACCTCAAAATGGTTTGAGAGAGAAGGTGAAACGTAATAGCAGTTACAGGAGGTTCTACGAATAGTGTATCAAAATGGCACATCAAGTGCCACTCCGAGTCCCGGATTGGGGGGGGGGGGGGAATGGAATGGAATGGAATGAATGGAATGGAATGGAAATGGAATGGAATGGAGCCCGATGGGGGTCTGACGAAATGGAATGGAATGGAATATCTCTAACAAAAGAACATCGACCGATCTTCCGATAATGCAAACACT
>NW_024393437.1:0-3728 GCF_016617805.1 Bactrocera tryoni
ACATATTTAAGTTAATTTACCTTCTTCATCTTCCTGAAGTGGACATAAAGCTATAACGGCAGTGCATTTGGAAGAATTCCACAATCCTATATTAAGGCATAAAGTCGATTTTCTTGTATGTTCACATTTAGCAATCGATATTGAGTTGCTTCGAATCACTAGTTTAACATATTTAAGTTAATTTACCTTCTTCATCTTCCTGAAGTGGACATAAAGCTATAACGGCAGTGCATTTGGAAGAATTCCACAATCCTATATTAAGGTATAAAGTCGATTTTCTTGTATATTCACATTTAGCAATCGATATTGAGTTGCTTCAAATCACTAGTTTAACATATCTAAGTTCTCTTACCTTCTTAATCTTACTGAAGTAGACATAAAGCCATAGCGGCAGTGCATTTGGAAGAATTGCACAATCCTATATTAAGGTATAAAGTCGATTTTCTTGTATATTCACATTTAGCAATCGATATTGAGTTGCTTCAAATCACTAGTTTAACATATTTAAGTTCTCTTACCTTCTTAATCTTACTGAAGTAGACATAAAGCCATAACGGCAGTGCATTTGGAAGAATTCCACAATCCTATATTAAGGTATAAAGTCGATTTTCTTGTATATTCACATTTAGCAATCGATATTGAGTTGCTTCGAATCATTAGTTTAACATATTTAAGTTAATTTACCTTCTTCATCTTCCTGAAGTGGACATAAAGCTATAACGGCAGTGCATTTGGAAGAATTCCACAATCTTATATTAAGGTATAAAGTCGATTTTCTTGTATATACACATTTAGCAATCGATATTGAGTTGCTTCAAACCATTAGTTTAACATATTTAAGTTAACTAACCTTCTTCATCTTAGTGAAGTAGACATAAAGGCATAACGGCAGTGCATTTGGAAGAATTCCACAATCCTATATTTAGAAATAAAGTCGATTTTCTTGTATATACACATTTAGCAATCGATATTGAGTTGCTTCAAACCATTAGTTTAACATATTTAAGTTAACTAACCTTCTTCATCTTACTGAAGTAGACATAAAGCCATAACGGCAGTGCATTTGGAAGAATTCCACAATCCTATATTTAGGTATAAAGTCGATTTTCTTGTATATTCACATTTAGCAATCGATATTGAGTTGCTTCAAATCATTAGTTTAACATATTTAAGTAAATTTACCTTCTTCATCTTACTGAAGTGGACATAAAGCCATAACGGCAGTGCATTTGGAAGAATTCCACAATCCTATATTAAGGTATAAAGTCGATTTTCTTGTATATTCACATTTAGCAATCGATATTGAGTTGCTTCAAATCATTAGTTTAACATATTTAAGTAAATTTACCTTCTTCATCTTACTGAAGTGGACATAAAGCCATAACGGCAGTGCATTTGGAAGAATTCCACAATCCTATATTAAGGTATAAAGTCGATTTTCTTGTATATTCACATTTAGCAATCGATATTGAGTTGCTTCGAATCATTAGTTTAACATATTTAAGTTCACTTACCTTCTTCATCTTACTGAAGTGGACATAAAGCCATAACGGCAGTGCATTTGGAAGAATTCCACAATCCTATTTTAAGGCATAAAGTCGATTTTCTTGTATATTCACATTTAGCAATCGATATTGAGTTGCTTCGAATCACTAGTTTAACATATTTAAGTTCTCTTACCTTCTTAATCTTACTGAAGTGGACATAACGCCATAACGGCAGTGCATTTTGAAGAATTCCACAATCCTATATTAAGGTATAAAGTCGATTTTCTTGTATATTCACATTTAGCAATCGATATTGAGTTGCTTCAAATCATTAGTTTAACATATTTAAGTTCTCTTACCTTCTTAATCTTACTGAAGTAGACATAACGCCATAACGGCAGTGCATTTTGAAGAATTCCACAATCCTATATTAAGGTATAAAGTCGATTTTCTTGTATATTCACATTTAGCAATCGATATTGAGTTGCTTCAAATCATTAGTTTAACATATTTAATTTCACTTACCTTCTTCATCTTACTGAAGCGGACATAAAGCCATAACGGCAGTGCATTTGGAAGAATTCCACAATCCTATATTAAGGTATAAAGTCGATTTTCTTGTATATTCACATTTAGCAATCGATATTGAGTTGCTTCGAATCACTAGTTTAACATATTTAAGTTAATTTACCTTCTTCATCTTACTGAAGTGGACATAACGCCATAACGGCAGTGCATTTGGAAGAATTCCACAATCTTATATTAAGGTATAAAGTCGATTTTCTTGTATATACACATTTAGCAATCGATATTGAGTTGCTTCAAATCATTAGTTTAACATATTTAAGTTAATTTACCTTCTTCATCTTACTGAAGTGGACATAAAGCCATAACGGCAGTGCATTTGGAAGAATTCCACAATCCTATATTAAGGTATAAAGTCGATTTTCTTGTACATATATTCACATTTAGCAATCGATATTGAGTTGCTTCAAATCATTAGTTTAACATATTTAAGTTAACTTACCTTCTTCATCTTACTGAAGTGGACATAACGCCATAACGGCAGTGCATTTGGAAGAATTCCACAATCCTATATTAAGGTATAAAGTCGATTTTCTTGTACATATATTCACATTTAGCAATCGATATTGAGTTGCTTCAAATCATTAGTTTAACATATTGAAGTTCTCTTACCTTCTTCATCTTACTGAAGTGGACATAAAGCCATAACGGCAGTGCATTTGGAAGAATTCCACAATCCTATATTAAGGTATAAAGTCGATTTTCTTGTACATATATTCACATTTAGCAATCGATATTGAGTTGCTTCAAATCATTAGTTTAACATATTGAAGTTCTCTTACCTTCTTCATCTTACTGAAGCAGACATAACGCCATAACGGCAGTGCATTTGGAAGAATTCCACAATCTTATATTAAGGTATAAAGTCGATTTTCTTGTATATTCACATTTAGCAATCGATATTGAGTTGCTTCAAATCATTAGTTTAACATATTTAAGTTAATTAACCTTCTTCATCTTACTGAAGTTGACATAAAGCCATAACGGCAGTGCATTTGGAAGAATTCCACAATCCTATATTAAGGTATAAAGTCGATTTTCTTGTATATTCACATTTAGCAATCGATATTGAGTTGCTTCAAATCATTTACTTCACTTATTTAAGTTAATTAACATTCTTCATTTTACTGAAGTTGACATAAAGCCATAACGGCAGTGCATTTGGAAGAATTCCACAATCTTATATTAAGGTATAAAGTCGATTTTCTTGTATATACACATTTAGCAATCGATATTGAGTTGCTTCAAATCATTAGTTTAACATATTTAAGTTAATTAACCTTCTTCATCTTACTGAAGTTGACATAAAGCCATAACGGCAGTGCAATTGGAAGAATTCCACAATCGTATATTTAGACACAAAGTCGATTTTCTTGTATATACACATTTAGCAATCGATATTGAGTTGATTCGAATCATTTACTTCACTTATTTAAGTTAACTAACCTTCTTCATCTTACTGAAGTTGACATAAAGCCATAACGGCAGTGCATTTGGAAGAATTCCACAATCCTATATTAAGGTATAAAGTCGATTTTCTTGTATATTCACATTTAGCAATCGATATTGAGTTGCTTCAAATCATTAGTTTAACATATTTAAGTTCACTTACCTTCTTCATCTTACTGAAGTGGACATAAAGCCATAACGGCAGTG
>NW_024393438.1:0-630 GCF_016617805.1 Bactrocera tryoni
TGGCGTAGAAACCTCTTAAGCGATTATAGCCGAGTTAACAACAGCGCGCCAGTCGTTTCTTCTCTTCTCGCTACGTGGCGCCAAGTGGATATTCCAAGCGAAGCCAGGTCCTTCTCCACTTGGTCCTTCCAACGGAGTGGAGGTCTTCCTCTTCCTCTGCTTCCCCCGGCGGGTACTGCGTCGAATATTTTCAGAGCTGGAGTGTTTTCGTCCATCCGGACAACATGACCTAGCCAGCGTAGCCGCTGTCTTTTAATTCGCTGAACTTTGTCGATGTCGTCGTATATCTCGTACAGCTCATCGTTCCATCGAATGCGGTATTCGCCGTGGCTAACGCGCAACGTCGACTCATCCGTTGTTGACATCGTCCAAGACTCTGCACCATACAGCAGGACGGGAATTATGAGTGACTTAAAGAGTTTGGTTTTTGTTTGTCGAGAGAGGACTTTGCTTCTCAATTGCCTACTCAGTCCGAAGTAGCACCTGTTGGCAAGAGTTATCCTGCGTTGGATTTCTAGGCTGACATTGTTGGTGGTGTTTACGCTGGTTCCAAGATAGACGAAATTATCTACAACTTCAAAGTTAAGGACTGTCAACAGTGACGTGAGTGCCCAAGTCGCGAGTGTGACG
>NW_024393439.1:0-529 GCF_016617805.1 Bactrocera tryoni
GCTACTCGTTTCACAGCCCTGATTTTAGAAATAAATAAATTAGTCTATAATTAAGAGGGAGGATGTGATATGAACTTAAAAATGTACAACACTGGATTTCAGTGTTAATAGTTGTCAACCCTGACAGTTTGTAAAACTTTGTAAAACGCAACTTCCTTCTTCTGGATTGCGCTACCGTCGAGTACAGACGTGCTTTTATATTCGGTATTGTGTAATACTTTATTTTAATACACATGTAATTATAATGAATTATAATTAAATAAATACAAACACAACAGTATTCATACATTATCTTTTCAAAATATTCGTTTTCGGTTTTATTCAAATATTCAATAGAATTAATGTGACGTATTTGTTCAACACGACATTCACCGCTTTCGATTATGAACCGCGTATTTGTAACACATAGTACATCTTTGCCGAGAAGTACATTTTCGGAAATAAGTTCATCATTGACTACCACCATGTCTACTTCGAGTTTATTATTATCAATTTTTAGCATTGTATTTATTTTATTGGTGGAGACGTA
>NW_024393440.1:0-2117 GCF_016617805.1 Bactrocera tryoni
CGATTATTGAACTTTTCAATGAGTCTGCCATTCATATTAGACTGGATGGCAATATTTATCGGTCATAGCCTCAATTAGTTCTGTCAGAGGCTCTATCGTGTTGGTTGAAGATTAATTCGAACAATCTTGATACACACATTTCAAATTGGAACACTGGAACCTTTGAAAAACCTTTTAAATTTAAAATTAAGATTTTTATTCTTCCGTTATAGATCAGATTTATTTGTTATAACCAAGCACAAAGTGACTACTTTTCCCTCTCGCGCTGCTATCACGTCTAGTAGCTCGTAACTTTTGTTTTCGTTTCGCTCACGCGCGAATAGTTGAGGAAGCGAACTGGATTTTTATACTCTCGCAACAAAGTTGCTAAGGAGATTATTATAGTTTTGTTCACATAACGGTTGTTTGTACGTCCTAAAACTAAAAGAGTCAGATATAGGGTTATATATACCAAAGTGATCAGGGTGACGAGTAGAGTTGAAATCCGGATGTCTGTCCGTCCGTCCGTCCGTCTGTCCGTCCGTCCGTCCGTGCAAGCTGTAACTTTGGTAAAAATTGAGATATCATGATGAAACTTGGTACACGTATTTCCCGGCTCCATAAGACGGTCAAATTCGAAGATGGGCAAAATCGGCACACTGCCACGCCCACAAAATGGCGAAAACCGAAAACCTATAAAGTGTCATAACTAAGCCATAAATAAAGATATTAAAGTGAAATTTGGCACAAACGATCGCATTAGGGAGGGGCATATTTGGACGTAATTTTTTGGAAAAGTGGGCGTGGCCCCACCCCTTACTAAGTTTTTTGTACATATCTCGGAAACTACTACAGCTATGTAAACCAAACTCTACAGAGTCGTTTTCTTCAACTAACATTTCCATATACAGTTCTAAAAATGAAAGAAATCGGATAATAACCACGCCCACCTCCTACACAAAGGTTGTGTTGAAAATCACTAAAAGTGCGTTAACCGACTAACAAAAAACGTTAGAAACACTAAATTTTACGGAAGAAATTGCAGAAGGAAGCTGCACCCAGGCTTTTTTTTAAATTGAAAATGGGCGTGGCCTCGCCCACTTATGGACCAAAAACCATATCTCAGGAATACTGAGACCGATTTCAATGAGAATTCAGTATATAATAATTTCTTAATACCCTGATGACAGGTACGAGAATATGGGTGAAATCGGTTCCACAACCACGCCTTCTTCCAATATAACGCTATTTTGAATTCCATCTGATGCCTTTTCTGTATAATACGAGTATATACATTAGGAACCAATGATGATAGCGGAATAAAACTTTTACAAAAATACGGTATTTGAAGAAAAATATGTAAATGACGTATAATGAAATCTCGATTACCACTTTATCATGCGAGAGTATAAAATGTTCGGTGACACCCGAACTTAGCGCTTCCTTATTTGTTATATCTGATTTCCTGTTTGTGTCCTAACAGCCTTATAGTTTTTCACATATCCCTCCATGGCGGTGTGGTGGTAATTTTCTCTTCTTGTGTTAAAGTTTCCGATTTTGTTTCTTTTACTGTTTTAAGTCGTTCAAATATTTAATTTTTATCATAATTACCGTTTGCAATATCTTTTGGCTTTTTTGTGGTTGAATGTATGAACTTATTATACCATTCGGTGCATTTAAATACTTTTTCCTGAACTGACAATTCCGGCGTTTCTAGTTCTATTATTCTAAACCTTTCGCCTAAAGTATTATGGAATCTTTCGATGTCAGCATTGCATCATGAATTTCTATTTCTTCTTTTCTTCTCTTCTCATGAAATCCTTTACATAAGTTGAGTTAAATTCATCATCAGCAATTAAGCGTTTTGGCTTTGGTTTAAACCTTTTATAACTCAACTAAGTAAAAACGGAAAAACTGTATCGTTTCTAATAGATCGGATAGAAATGAAATACGTGTTTTATAGTTTAAACATTTTTTTTTTTTATTTCGGTGAAAAACAACAAAAAAGGGTGTAATGAAGTTTCGTCCATAGCTGAGGTATGCTCAGCCGCTCCAGGGTCAGCCTTGGGACCCACGAGCCCTTAGCAAAAAGAAGTGTTTACTCTCGTAACGATGTATCCACACCCCCCTTCTGTGGA
>NW_024393441.1:0-975 GCF_016617805.1 Bactrocera tryoni
GTGAACGCACAACACCAGGAGAAGGAGAACCCGATTCCCCAATCGATGACGATGGAGCAGACGTACCATTACCCGACCATGAAGAAGTTCGAATAGCAATTGCCCGCCTGAAGAACAACAAAGCGGCAGGGGCCGACGGATTGCCGGCCGAGCTATTCAAATACGGCGGCGAAGAACTGATAAGGAGCATGCATCAGCTTCTTTGTAAAATATGGTCGGACGAAAGTATGCCCAACGATTGGAATTTAACTGTGATATGCCCAATCCATAAAAAAGGAGACCCCACAATCTGCGCCAACTACTTGGGATCAGCCTCCTCAATATGGCATATAAGGTTCTATCGAGCGTATTGTGTGAAAGTTTAAAGATGACCGTCAACAAACTGATTGGACCTTATCAGTGTGGCTTCAGACCTGGAAAATCAACAACCGACCAGATATTCACCATGCGCCAAATCTTGGAAAAGACCCGTGAAAGAAGAATCGACACACACCACCTCTTCGTCGATTTCAAAGCTGCTTTCGACAGCACGAAAAGGAGCTGCCTTTATGCCGCGATGTCTGAATTTGGTATCCCCGCAAAACTAATACGGCTGTGTAAACTGACGTTGAGTAACACCAAAAGCTCCGTCAAGATCGCGAAGGACCTCTCCGAGCCGTTCGATACCAAAGGAGGTTTCAGACAAGGCGATTCCCTATCGTGCGACTTTTTCAACCTGCTTCTGGAGAAACTAGTTCGAGCTGCAGAACTTAATAGAGAAGGTACCATCTTTTATAAGAGTGTACAGCTGCTGGCGTATGCCGATGATATTGATATAATCGGCTTCAACACCCGCGCCGTTGGTTCTGCTTTCTCCAGACTGGACAAGGAAGCAAAGCAAATGGGTGCTACTTCGGACTGCGTAGGCAATTGAGAAGTAAAGTTCTCTCTCGACTAACAAAAACTAAACTCTATAAGTCACTCCTTATTCCCGTC
>NW_024393442.1:0-4513 GCF_016617805.1 Bactrocera tryoni
GGGGCTCGACCGGGATAACAGAAAAAATTTATAACCATTAAAGAATATAACTGACCCTTTTAAAGAACCAGATTTAAACATATAAAGTTTTTTTTGACACACGCTCATCTACTATTGGTAAACCAAACTGGGGGCTCAACCGGCATAACTGAAAATATTTATAACCATTAAAGTTGGTCACTGTAGGTCTCTTAACACTTGTTCTTTCCACTAATAGTAAACCCAATTGGGGGCTCGACCGGGATAACAGAAAAAATTTATAACCATTAAAGAATATAACTGACCCTTTTTAAAGAACCAGATTTAAACATATAAAGTTTTTTTTGACACACGATCTTTCTACTATTGGTAAACCTAACTGGGGGCTCAACCGGGATAACAGAAAAAATGTATAACCACTAAAGTTGGTCACTGTAGGTCTCTTAACACTTGTTCTTTCCACTAATAGTAAACCCAATTGGGGCTCGACCGGGATAAGAGGTTTTAAAATTTTATTCAGTTGGTTGACGATAGCCTCAGCTGGAAGTTACATTTTTATGCATTTATTTATTAAATACGCAACATTCATAATAGCTGAATGATCTGAGCGCCATCTGACGCATTATTGTCACAACTCATTTTGACATTGTCAGCCGTTAATACAAAGCACAATGATAACTATCGATAGTTTTGCCATCTTTAGATCACAAACAAAACAGGTGGCTTTCAAACAAGTATCAAAATTAAGTTTACATTTTTACAAGTTTACAAGTGCAAAATTTATGGATATAAGAAATTTTCTTCAAAAAGGTAAGCATTTATAAATGGGTATAAACTTTTGATTGTCTACTATTGCTAGATATAGAACTATCTTTACCGTTTAGCTGTAAAAACAAAAACATAAAAGCAATCCTCAAAATCAAACAACGAAGATGAGCTGGCGACGCTGTATTGTGATTCCATATCAGACTCATAACAGCTTCGTTTTAAAATAAGATTTGCCCGTGAAAAACTGCAACATTTGCGCTATCTCGGTTGCATCCATTGTATATGCTCAAAAGGATAATTGGAAGCCGTTTTTGAAAGGAAGCTCGAAACCATTCGAAAAGCATTACGATTTAGATGTCAGCAATGAATTGAAACTTTTGGTACAATTTATGGAAAAAAAATTTATCAGAAATGGAATTAAGAGAAATTGAAGTTGTTGAATTGATCAAACTTCTTCTTCTTCTTCTTAATTGGCGTAGACACCGCTTACGCGATTATAGCCGAGTTAACAACAGCGCGCCAGTCGTTTCTTCTTTTTGCTACGTGGCGCCAATTGGATATTCCAAGCGAAGCCAGGTCCTTCTCCACTTGGTCCTTCCAACGGAGTGGAGGTCTTCCTCTTCCTCTGCTTCCCCCGGCAGGTACTGCGTCGAATACTTTCAGAGCTGGAGTGTTTTCGTCCATCCGGACAACATGACCTAGCCAGCGTAGCCGCTGTCTTTTAATTCGCTGAACTATGTCAATGTCGTCGTATATCTCGTACAGCTCATCGTTCCATCGAATGCGATATTCGCCGTGGCCAATGCGCAAAGGACCATAAATCTTTCGCAGAACTTTTCTCTCGAAAACTCGCAACGTCGACTCATCGGTTGTTGACATCGTCCAAGCCTCTGCACCATATAGCAGGACGGGAATTATGAGCGACTTATAGAGTTTGGTTTTTGTTCGTCGAGAGAGGACTTTACTTTTCAAGTGCCTACTCAGTCCGAAGTAGCACCTGTTGGCAAGAGCAATCCTGCGTTGGATTTCCAGGCTGACATTATTAGTGGTGTTAATACTGGTTCCTAAATAGACGAAACTATCTACAACTTCAAAGTTATGACTCTCAACAGTGACGTGAGTGCCAAGTCGCGAGTGCGACGACTGTTTGTTTGATGACAGGAGATATTTCGTCTTGCCCTCGTTCACTGCCAGACCCATTTTCTGTGCTTCCTTGTCCAGCCTGGAGAGCAGAACTAACGGCGCGGGTGTTGAGGCCGATGATATCAATATCGACGACAAATCGTCGACATATCGACAAATCTAACTGAATCTTTGCAATGGAGACGAAAGTTAATGATAAGGTATCCACTACCAAGGACCCCGAATCGGGAGTCGTACCTCAAGCTTCCAAGCAACCTAACCGACGAGGAAAGGGATCCAAAGGACGACAGGCAGAGAAGTTTCGCCTTAAGAAGAATGAGGAGGAGCGAGCACGAACTAAAGAATACATTTCCGATACAATACAGAAGTTGTGCCCATTCGCTTCTCTTGAGGAACTTCTACAATCTTTGAATAAAGGAGAAGTTGTTGAACACAAGCCAGCTGAAGTTGAAATTCAACTTACTGCTATCGATAAACTGGCTGATAGTACAGTTGATTACCTAAAGAATCGACGCGTGGAGGTTGAGGACCGTGACAAACAAACCCTCACTCAGGTGATCTCACTCCAAGCGCGGGCAAAATCGGAGGTATGTTGACGTAAGACACCATTTATCGACACTTCAGCGAGCGATCCATTTATTGGAAAAGTTGAGAAACACTTCACAAAAAGTTTCAAGAATGTAGCCGTCTACTTGGATCAGATTGGATTAGCTGTCGTTGACGAACAACAATTCGTGCCAAGAATTGTTCCCATGGGAATTCCTACGGGATTTGTGGACTCTGGCATAGTTGAGAATGGAAAGAAGATTTATATTCCTCCACCCCCTATAGGGAGTTTACGCAAGTGAGGAAAGTTCTCTGATCGTCTTTCACTTGGGAGTGGCCAGAAACGATTCTTTTATATATGGCTCAAACAGTTCTCAACTTCCGGTCTTTGACCAAGTATCCTCTGGATAGCCAAAGAACGAAATTTTGTGAAGTGAAAGAAAAATGTTCGTGCTATATTACAGATATTTTTTCACGAACCATTTGCTTCAATAATATTATTTTACATAATTTTTTGTAAAACAATTAAAATTTTTGATGTGTTCTTCACGCTAAAAAAACTGAAAAGTATGTAACACAACGCGGAAAATATTCACCTTTGATAATCTGCAAAAAATATTTGTTCATTCATACATACCATTGCAAAGATATTGAATTTTTTGTCCCCCTACCATTCTTAAAACGTATGGCACTTCCTTGTAGAAAATCGTTCAGCTATCTATTGTGATTGCAGCTTCTCGACGTCGAACCTTCCTTGTGTTTGTTGACGTGCGTTTTTTGCTGCGCAGAGGTGGGTGTGTATCAGAGATCTGCAAGGAGTTTATTGAATTTGTTGTTAACTTGTACAACATCAATGTATGTATGACTTGTTACTTAGAAACCGTCAAACATACAAGTCGCAACTTGCTTGTTCCATTTCATACCTAATCAACCCAGTGATCAGGTTTGCTTGTTCGAATCATACACATGTACAGTTTGAAACGATTCAAATCGTTACATGTGCAGTCGAGGCTTGTTCTGTACAAATGACTTGTTGGATTCTTACCAACTCCTAACAACGAAAACAGTTCGATATCATTCCAGTGTTTTTATTACAAAATCTCATCGGTTCTTTATTTGAAACGTTAGATTGGTTGAAACATTGGTTCCATGACATTTACTTTTTGAAGATAATTTCATTTAAATGCTGACCGCGGCTGCGTCTTAGGTGGTCCATTCGGAAAGTCCAATTTTGGGCAACTTTTTCGAGCATTTCGGCTTCGGAATAGCCCGAATTTCTTCGGAAATGTTGTCTTCCAAAGCTGGAATAGTTGCTGGCTTATTTCTGTGTAGACTTAGACTTGACGTAGCCCCACAAAAAAATAGTCTAAAGGCGTTAAATCGCATGATCTTGGTGGCCAACTGCCCATGCATCCCGAAAAATGCACTGTTTGGTGTGGTTTGTACGCTGGTGGAATCATTGGACCGTATTTTTTCAAAGATGCTGTTGGACGCAACGTTACGGCGAATGGCGATCGCTATCGTTCGATGCTAACAAACTTTTTGTTGCCAAAAATGGAAGAACTGAACTTGGTTGACATGTGGTTTCAACAAGATGGCGCTACATGCCACACAGCTCGCGATTCTATGGCCATTTTGAGGGAAAACTTCGAAAGCAACACTCCATCTCAAGAAATGGACCCGTAAGTTGGCCACCAAGATCATGCGATTTAACGCCTTTAGACTATTTTTTGTGGGGCTACGTCAAGTCTAAAGTCTACAGAAATAAGCCAGACCCAAAAACTGGTAAAGTCCATGCCATCCGGATTGAATGCAATAAAAAAATCCAAAGGCTATCCAATAAAATATTAACGGTCCATCAAAGCTCAAAAATAAAACCGTTGGAACTTTCTTTACTACATACTTTAGTGATGTAATTTTTAGCTATTTAAGCCTTTTTTTGCCTAATTTGAAAAATTATTAATTTAAGTTTCTGTTTTTTGCTATTGCTTTTAAAATATGAAATAATTGAAAAAAATAAAAAATGGATATTACTATCAGTTCTGCGGAATTTTTTTCTCAAAACAAAACGGATAAA
>NW_024393443.1:0-1309 GCF_016617805.1 Bactrocera tryoni
AAACAAGTAAGGAAGGGCTAAGTTCGGGTGTCACCGAACATTTTATACTCGCATGATAAAGTGATAATCGAGATTTCATTATACGTCATTTACATATTTTTCAAATACCGTATTTTTGTAAAGTTTTATTCCGCTATCATCATTGGTTCCTAATGTACTATATATTATACAGAGAAGGCATCAGATGGAATTCAAAATAGCGTTATATTGGAAGAAGGCGTGGTTGTGAACCGATTTCACCTATATTTCGTACATGTCATCAGGGTGTTAAGAAAATATTATATACCGAATTTCATTGAAATCGGTCTAGTAGTTCCTGAGATATGGTTTTTGGTCCATAAGTGGGCGAGGCCACGCCCATTTTCAATTACAAAAAAAGCCTGGGTGCAGCTTCCTTCTGCAATTTCTTCCGTAAAATTTATAATGTTTCTGACGTTTTTTGTTAGTCGGTTAACGGACTTTTAGTGATTTTCAACATAACCTTTGTATGGGAGGTGGGCGTGGTTATTATCCGATTTCTTCCATTTTTGAACTGTATATGGAAATGCCTGAAGAAAACGACTCTGTAGAGTTTGGTTGACATAGCTATAGTAGTTTCCGAGATATGTACAAAAAACTTAGCACGCCCACTTTTCCAAAAAAATTACGTCCAAATATGCCCCTCCCTAATGCGATCCTTTGTGCCAAATTTCACTTTAATATCTTTATTTATGGCTTAGTTATGACATTTTATAGGTTTTCGGTTTCCGCCATTTTGTGGGCGTGGCAGTGGGCCGATTTTGCCCATCTTCGAACTTAACCTTCTTATGGAGCCAAGGAATACGTGTACCAAGTTTCATCATGATATCTCAATTTTTACTCAAGTTACAGCTTGCACGGACGGACGGACGGACAGACGGACGGACGGACAGACAGACATCCGGATTTCGACTCTACTCGTCACCCTGATCACTTTGGTATATATAACCCTATATCTGACTCTTTTACATACCCTCGAGCACTCAGAGTAATCGCTTATATGTTCAATTTCATCAAGCGACTCAAAATTAGAGTGAAGGGAGAGCACACGCTATACTCCCAAGGCGATACATTGACGCACCTAGACCTAGGAAAGGCAAAGGTCGCTGTTGTCACTTATACTCAGTCGCGCCACTTCAGCTGCGAGATGTCACTACTAAGAGAATCGAAGCCGATTGACAAAAAGAGCTCACTTTTAGTACTAAATCCATTTCTGGATACGAAAGGTCTGCTTCGTGCTAATGGTCGGCCTGCTAACTCAAGCCTGACATATAACGAACGCCATCCTCTA
>NW_024393444.1:0-1286 GCF_016617805.1 Bactrocera tryoni
TCGGGTGATTTTTTAAGAGCTTGATAACTTTTTTAACGCATAAAATTTGCAAAATCTCATCGGTTCTTTATTTGAAACGTTAGATTGGTTCATGACATTTACTTTTTGAAGATAATTTCATTTAAATGTTGACCGCGGCTGCGTCTTAGGTGGGCCATTCGGAAAGTCCAATTTTGGGCAACTTTTTCGAGCATTTCGGCCGGAATAGCCCGAATTTCTTCGGAAATGTTGTCTTCCAAAGCTGGAATAGTTGCTGGCTTATTTCTGTAGACTTTAGACTTGACGTAGCCCCACAAAAAATAGTCTAAAGGCGTTAAAGCGCATGATCTTGGTGGCCAACTTACGGGTCCATTTCTTGAGATGAATTGTTCTCCGAAGTTTTCCCTCAAAATGGCCATAGAATCGCGAGCCTTGTGGCATGTAGCGCCATCTTGTTGAAACCACATGTCAACCAAGTTCAGTTCTTCCATTTTTGGCAACAAAAAGTTTGTTAGCATCGAACGATAGCGATCGCCATTCACCGTAACGTTGCGTCCAACAGCATCTTTGAAAAAATACGGTCCAATGATTCCACCAGCGTACAAACTACACCAAACAGTGCATTTTTCGAGATGCATGGGCAGTTCTTGAACGGCTTCTGGTTGCTCTTCACCCCAAATGCGGCAATTTTGCTTATTTACGTAGCCATTCAACCAGAAATGAGCCTCATCCCTGAACAAAATTTGTCGATAAAATATTCCGGCCGAAATGCTCGAAAAAGTTGCCCAAAATTGGACTTTCCGAATGGACCACCTAAAGACGCAGCCGCGGTCAACATTTAAATGAAATTATCTTCAAAAAGTAAATGTCATGAACCAATCTAACGTTTCAAATAAAGAACCGATGAGATTTTGCCAATTTTATGCGTTTTTAAAAAAGTTATCAAGCGCGTTTTTAAAAAAATTGTGCTGTATTGAGTATTGTGTTACGAAATGCTCAGTTGGTTGCAGTTCGATTGTTTTTAGTACGACTTTTATTAAATTTTATGCCTCACTGCCCGCCGTTAATTTGAGTTCGTTGAGCTTTGCTAGTTTCCGCACTTTCTGCTTTTACAATTTGCATTAAAGTACAAATTTTGTTGTTGCTTATCAACAGCAATTATCCCTATGGCGTACACAATAATTTTGAAGCGCTTATTTTACCCACGACAAACAAACAATTGACCACAGTAAACTATCATTAAATTGTGCTCTGCTATCATGTGGATGCCCAGTTGCTGGCGATTTGTCTGCGATTTTGTTTAACCA
>NW_024393445.1:0-994 GCF_016617805.1 Bactrocera tryoni
TGCCGTTACGGCTTTATGTCAACTTCAGTAAGGTGAGAAAGGTTAATTAACTTTAATGTGTTAAATTTATGATTTAAAGCAACTCAATATCGACTGCTAAATGTGTATCTACAAGAAAATCGACTTTATACCTAAATATAAGAATGTCGAATTCTTCCAAATGCACTGCCGTTATGGCTTTATGTCAACTTCAGTAAGATGAGGAAGGTTAATTAACTTAAATATGTTAAATTAATGATTTAAAGCAACTCAATATCGACTGCTAAATGTGTATATACAAGAAAATCGACTTTATACCTGAATATAAGATTGTCGAATTTTTACAAATGCACTGCCGTTATGGCTTTATGTCAACTTCAGTAAGATGAAGAAAGTTAATTAACTTAAATATGTTAAATTAATGATTTAAGGCAATTCAATATCGACTGCTAATGTGTATATACAAGAACATCGACTTTATACCTGAATATAAGAATGTCGAATTCTTCCAAATGCACTGCCGTTATGGCTTTATGTCAACTTCAGTAAGATGAAGAAAGTTAATTAACTTAAATATGTTAAATTAATGATTTAAGGCAACTCAATATCGACTGCTAAATGTGTATATACAAGAAAATCGACTTTATACCTGAATATAAGAATGTCGAATTCTTCCAAATGCACTGCCGTTATGGCTTTATGTCAACTTCAGTAAGATGAGGAAGGTTAATTAACTTAAATATGTTAAATTAATGATTTAAAGCAACTCAATATCGACTGCTAAATGTGTATATACAAGAAAATCGACTTTATACCTGAATATAAGATTGTCGAATTTTTACAAATGCACTGCCGTTATGGCTTTATGTCAACTTCAGTAAGATGAAGAAAGTTAATTAACTTAAATATGTTAAATTAATGATTTAAGGCAATTCAATATCGACTGCTAAATGTGTATATACAAGAACATCGACTTTATACCTGAATATAAGATTGTCGAATTCTTCCAAATGCA
>NW_024393446.1:0-1093 GCF_016617805.1 Bactrocera tryoni
TGTCACCGAACATTTTATACTCTCGCATGATAAAGTGATAATCGAGATTTCATTATACATCATTTACATATTTTTCAAATACCGTATTTGTGTAAAGTTTTATTCCGCTATAATCATTGGTTCCTAATGTATGTATTATGTATACAGAGAAGGCATCAGATGGAATTCGAAATAGCGTTATATTGGAAGAAGCCGTGGTTGTGAACCGATTTCACCCATATTTCGTACGTGTCATCAGGGTGTTAAGAAAATATTATATACCGAATTTCATTGAAATCGGTCTAGTAGTTCCTGAGATATGGTTTTTGGTCCATAAGTGGGCGAGGCCACGCCCATTTTCAATTTTTAAAAAAAGCCTGGGTGCAGCTTCCTTCTGCCATTTCTTCCGTAAAATTTAGTGTTTCTGACGTTTTTTGTTAGTCGGTTAACGCACTTTTAGTGACTTTGAACATAACCTTTGTATGGGAGGTGGGCGTGGTTATTATCCGATTTCTTCCATTTTTGAACTGTACATGGAAATGCCTGAAGGAAACGACTCTGTAGACTTTGGTTGACATAGCTATAGTAGTTTCCGAGATATGTACAAAAAACTTAGTAGGGGGCGGGGCCACACCCACTTTTCCAAAAAAATTACGTCCAAATATGCCCCTCCCTAATGCGATCCTATGTGCCAAATTCCACTTTAATATCTCTATTTATGGCTTAGTTATGACACTTTATAGGTTTTCGGTTTCCGCCATTTTGTGGGCGTGGCGGTGGGCCGATTTTGCCCATCTTCGAACTTAACCTTGGGAGTGGCGGTGGGCCGATTTTGCCCATCTTCGAACTTAACCTTCTTATAGAGCCAAGAAATACGTGTACCAAGTTTCATCATGATATCTCAATTTTTACTCAAGTTACAGCTTGCACGGACGGACGGACAGACGGACGGACAGACAGACATCCGGATTTCGACTCTACTCGTCACCCTGATCACTTTGGTATATATAACCCTATATCTGACTCTTTTAGTTTTAGGACTTACAAACAACCGTTATGTGAACAAAACTATAATACTCTCCTTAGCAACATTGTTGCGAGAGTATAAAAACAC
>NW_024393447.1:0-2855 GCF_016617805.1 Bactrocera tryoni
GCATTTGGAAGAACTCCGCAATCTAATATTTAGGTATAAAATCGATTTTCTTGTATATACACATTTAGCAGTCGATATTGAGTTGCCCTAAATCACTAATTTAACATATTTAAGTTAATTAACCTTCTTCATCTTACTGAAGTTGACATAAAGCCATAACTGCAGTGCATTTGGAAGAATTCCACAATCTCATATTTAGGTATAAAGTCGATTTTCTTGAATATACGCATTTAACAATCGATATTGAGTTGGTTCAAATCATTAACTTCACATATTTAAGTTAATTAACTTTCTTCATCTTACTGAAGTTGACATAAATCCATAACGCCAGTGGATTTAGAAGAATTCCACAATCTTATATTTAGGTATAAAGTCGATTTTCTAGTATATACACATTTTTGAATAACCTTTTTCATTTTAGTGAAGTCGACAAAAAGCCATAACGGCAGTGAATTTGCCAGAAATCCAAAATCTTAAATTTAGGTTTAAATTCGATTTTCTTGTATATACGCATTTAGCAATTGGCATGGAGTTGCTCCAAATCATTAACTTCACATATTTAAGTTAATTAACTTTCTTCATCTTACTGAAGTTGACATAAATCCATAACGCCAGTGGATTTAGAAGAATTCCACAATCTTATATTTAGGTATAAAGTCGATTTTCTTGTGTATACACCTTTTTGATTCACCTTTTTCATTTTACTGAAGTTGACAAAAAGCCATAACGGCAGTGCATTTGCAAGAAGTGCAAAATCTTATATTTAGGTATAAATTCGATTTTCTTGTATATACGCATTTAGCAATCGACATGGAGTTGCTTCAGATCATTAACTTCACATATTTAAGTTAATTAGCCTTCTTCATCTCACTGAAGTTGACATAAAACCATATCGGCAGTGCGTTTGGAAGAATTTCACAATTTTATATTTAGGTATAAAGTCGATTTTCTTCTATATACGCATTTAGCAATCGACATGGAGTTGCTTCAGATCATTAACTTCACATATTTAAGTTAATTAACCTTCTTCATCTCACTGAAGTTGACATAAAACCATATCGGCAGTGCGTTTGGAAGAATTTCACAATTTTATATTTAGGTATAAAGTCGATTTTCTTCTATATACGCATTTAGCAATCGACATGGAGTTGCTTCAGATCATTAACTTCACATATTTAAGTTAATTGACCTTCTTCATCTTACTGAAGTTGATAAAAAGCCATAACGGCAGTGCATTTGCAAGAAGTGCAAAATCTTATATTTAGGTATAAATTCGATTTTCTTGTATATACGCATTTAGCAATATACATTGAGTTGCTCCAAATCATTAAGTGCACATAATTAAGTTAACTAACTTCCTGCATCTTACTGAAGTTGACATAAAACCATAACTGCAGTGCATTTGGAAGAATTTCACAATCTTATATTTAGGTATAAGGTCGATTTTCTTGTATATACGCATTTAGCAATCGACATGGAGTTGCTTCAGATCATTAACTTCACATATTTAAGTTAATTAACCTTCTTCATCTTACTGAAGTTGACATAAATCCATAACGCCAGTGGATTTGGAAGAATTCCACAATCTTATATTTAGGTATAAAGTCGATTTTCTAGTATATACACATTTTTGAATAACCTTTTTTATTTTAGTGAAGTCGACAAAAAGCCATAGCGGCAGTGAATTTGCCAGAAATCCAAAATCTTAAATTTAAGTTTAAATTCGATTTTCTTGTATATACGCATTTAGCAATTGGCATGGAGTTGCTCCAAATCATTAACTTCACATATTTAAGTTAATTAACCTTCTTCATCTAACTGAAGTTGACATAAATCCATAACGCCAGTGCATTTGGAAGAATTTCACAATCTCACATTTAGGTATAGAGTCGATTTTCTTGTATATACACATTTTTGAATAACCTTTTTTATTTTAGTGAAGTCGACAAAAAGCCATAACGGCAGTGAATTTGCCAGAAATCCAAAATCTTAAATTTAGGTTTAAATTCGATTTTCTTGTATATACGCATTTAGCAATTGGCATGGAGTTGCTCCAAATCATTAATTTAACATATTTAAGTTAATTAACCTTCTTCATCTCACTGAAGTTGACATAAAGCCATAACGGCAGTGCATTTGGAAAAATTCGACAATCTTATATTCATGTATAAAGTGGATTTTCTTGTATATACACAATTAACAATCGATATTGAGTTACTTCAAATCGTTAACTTCACATATTTAAGTTAGTAGGCCTTCTTCATTTTACGGAAGTTGGCATAAGCCAAAACGGCATAGCATTTGGAAGAATTCGACATTCTTATATTCAGGTATAAAGTCGGTTTTCTTGTACATACACATTAAGCAGTCGATATTGAGTTGCTTCAAATCATTAACATCAAATATTTAAGTTAATTAACCTTCTTCATTTTACTGAAGTTGACATAAAGCCATAACGGCAGTGCATTTGGAAGAATTCGACAATCTTATATTTAGGTATAAGGTCGATTTTCTTGTATATACACATTTAGTCGTCGATATTGAATTGCCCTAAATCACTAGTTTAACATATTTAAGTTAATTAGCCTTCTTCATTTTACTGAAGTTGACATAAAGTCATAACGGCAGTGCATTTGAAAGAATTCGACAATCTTATATTCAGGTATAAAGTCGATTTTCTTGTATATACACATTTAGTAGTCGATATTGAGTTGCTTAAAATCATTAACATCAAACATTTAAGTTAATTAACCTTCTTCATTTTACTGAAGTTGACATAAAGCCATAACGGCAGTGCATTTGGAAGAATTCGACAATCTTATATTTAGGTATAAAGTCGATTTTCTTGTATATAC
>NW_024393448.1:0-1274 GCF_016617805.1 Bactrocera tryoni
TAAAAGCTCTGTAAATTATCTAACCGATGTTGCTTATTTGACTCACCTAAGTCGAATACTTTAGCAGCTAGAGCGTTTAAAATGTTGAAAGAAAAATGTGCTTTTCTCAAAAAACTACATTTGTTTGTGAACACTATTGCCACGCTCTTGGTAGGGGTAGGTAATAGGTTAGGGACCTTCCTAAAAGCTCTTTAAATTATCTAACCGATGTTATTTATTTGAATCACCTATGTCGAATACTTTAGCCGATAGAGCGTTTAAAATGTTGAAACAAAAATGTGCTTTTCTCAAAAAACTACATTTGTTTGTGAACACTATTGCCACGCTCATGGTAGGGGTAGAGAATAGGTTAGGGGCTTTCGTAAAAGCTCTGTAAATTATCTAACCGATGTTGTTTATTGGACTCACCTAAGTCGAATATTTTAGCCGCTAGAGCGTTTAGAATGTTGAAACAAAAATGCGTTTTTCTCAAAAAACTACATTTGTTTGTGAACACTATTGCCATGCTCCTGGAAGGGGTAGGTAATAGGTTAGGGACCTTCCTAAAAGCTCTTTAAATTATCTAACCGATGTTATTTATTTGAATCACCTATGTCGAATACTTTAGCCGATAGAGCGTTTAAAATGTTGAAACAAAAATGTGCTTTTCTCAAAAAACTACATTTGTTTGTGAACACTATTGCCACGCTCCTGGTAGGGGTAGATAATAGGTTAGGGACCTTCCTAAAAGCCCTTTAAATTATCTAACCGATGTTATTTATTTGAATCACCAAGGTCGAATACTTTAGCCGCTAGACCGTTTAAAATGTTGAACCAAAAATGTGCTTTTCTCAAAAAACTACATTTGTTTGTGAACACTATTGCCACGCTCTTGGTAGGGGTAGAGAATAGGTTAGGGGCGTCCCTAACAGCTCTGTAAATTATCTAACTGATGTTATTTATTTGACTCGCCTAAGTCGAATACTTTAGCCGCTAGAGCGTTTAAAATGTTGAAACAAAAATGTGCTTTTCTCAAAAAACTACATTTGTTTGTGAACACTATTGCCACGCTCTTGGTAGGGGTAGAGAATAGGTTAGGGACCTTCCTAAAAGCCCTTCAAATCATCTAACCGATGTTATTTATTTGACTCGCCTACGTCGAATACTTTAGCCGCTAGAGCGTTTAAAATGTTGAAACAAAAATGTGCTTTTCAAAAACTACATTTGTTTCAGTGAACACTATTGCCACGCTCCTGGTAGGGGTAGAGAATAGGTTAGAGGACCTTCGTAAAAGC
>NW_024393449.1:0-1071 GCF_016617805.1 Bactrocera tryoni
GTAACAAGTAAGGAAGGGCTAAGTTCGGGTGTCACCGAACATTTTATACTCTCGCATGATAAAGTGATAATCGAGATTTCATTATACGTCATTTACATATTTTTCAAATATTTTTGTAAAGTTTTATTCCGCTATCATCATTGGTTCTTAATGTATATGCTCGTATTATGCAGAAAAGGCATCAGATGGAATTCAAAATAGCGTTATATTGGAAGAAGGCGCGGTTGTGAACCGATTTCACCCATATTTCGTACATGTCATCAGGGTGTTAAGAAAATATTATATACCGAATTTCATTGAAATCGGTCTAGTAGTTCCTGAGATATGATGTTTGGTCCATAAGTGGGCGAGGCCACGCCCATTTTCAATTTTTAAAAAAAAATCTGGGTGCAGCTTCCTTCTGCAATTTCTTCCGTAAAATTTAGTGTTTCTGACGTTTTTTTGTTAGTCGGTTAACGCACTTTTAGTGATTTTCAACATAACCTTTGTATGGGAGGTGGGCGTGGTTATTATCCGATTTCTTCCATTTTTCAACTGTATATGGAAATGCCTGAAGGAAACGACTCTGTAGAGTTTGGTTGACATAGCTATAGTAGTTTCCGAGATATGTACAAAAAAAACTTAGTAGGGGGGCGGGGCCACGCCCACTTTTCCCAAAAAAAATTACGTCCAAATATGCCCCTCCCTAATGCGATCCTTTGTGCCAAATTTCACTTTAATATCTTTATTTATGGCTTAGTTATGACACTTTATAGGTTTTCGGTTTCCGCCATTTTGTGGGCGTGGCAGTGGGCCGATTTTGCCCATCTTCGAACTTAACCTTCTTATGGAGCCAAGGAATACGTGTACCAAGTTTCATCATGATATCTCAATTTTTACTCAAGTTACAGCTTGCACGGACGGACGGACGGACAGACAGACATCCGGATTTCGACTCTACTCGTCACCCTGATCACTTTGGTATATATAACCCTATATCTGACTCTTTTAGTTTTAGGACTTACAAACAACCGTTATGTGAACAAAACTATAATACTCTCCTTAGCAACATTGTTGCGAGAGTATAAAAAT
>NW_024393450.1:0-1319 GCF_016617805.1 Bactrocera tryoni
AATGGACTGACCAGTAGATTCACACGAGGTGCGACTACACTTTTTGTCTGTATGCTCAAAACGCTACATCGTCCTGTCAATCTACTTATAAAAGTTTTTGATGTAACACAAAGAACGAATATCTATCAAAGTTAGATCCATTGATTCTGGATCAACCCTACGACCTAACTCACCTAACCTAGTGTTAAAGTTCCACATGTTGAAATTTTTGGCATAAAAGAGTAATGTCATTGTAAACAATCAGTGGCGGATTCAGAGAGTGGAAATATAGAAAATTACAACCTACACTAAAGTCACAAAGTTTAGCAACATATGCAGATTAAATTATTAATAAATCCAATCAGATCCGTAACTGAAAGTGCTAAATTTAAAGTGATGCGGCTTGATAGAGAACTTGAAATACAAGGTGCGGAGGACTTAAAAAAAAACAACAGAACAAATATTTTTTTCGGCAAAATCAATTTATTTTATTCAAATTAGTCTCCTTCTGCTTCAATACAGCTTTTTGCACCTCCAAAAGCATGTCGAACGAGTTGCTCAGTATGCCGGTGCAAGCCTTTTGAATGGCCTCTCCGTCTGCATAACGCTTTCCTTTCATGGGCAAATGCATTTTTCCGAAAAGGAAGAAGTCGCACTGTGCCATATCAGGTGAATACGGGAATTGGTTAATGTAAATGTGATTTTTGGTCAAATTATCGTCCTTCGAATGTTGGATTCTGAGCAACTTTTGGTGGTCAGTCAATTTGTGCGGAACAAACCGCGCACACACCTTTAGTAAACTCAAATGTTCGGTCAAAATATGATAAATCGATGTTTTGGAGATGTTCAATTCCATTTCCATGAATTTCAATGATGATTTCGGCTGATTTTTGATAAATTCACACACAGTTTCGATGGATCCGGTGATCACGGATTTTGTTTGGTTTTGTTTTGGATCGTCATTTACTATTTCCTCACGACCACTTTGAAAACGTTGAAACCACTCGTGCACTCTGCTACGGGATAGGCCGAAAAATCGATTATTTTACGAGAAAACTCGATTTTCCAGTAGAATCGGAATCGAGTTTACCTTCCTTACTGGCAGCCATCGCGTGCACATATAATAACTTCGGTACAATAACCACCACAAAAATAATGATTTTTTTTCCAAGTAATTTATATGGAAAAGAGAAAATTTGGAAGAGGCACCTCTTAATATTAGTGTTAAGAGCTCATCTTTTGAGTCACTTTTTTTTACACATTTCGAAAGTTTTGAGCCTGTTTTTCAGTTGAAAAAAAGGTTGCCTCAAAAAGGCACAGCCTAGTAACGATACTAGACG
>NW_024393451.1:0-1647 GCF_016617805.1 Bactrocera tryoni
CGGTTGTTTCTTAGACCCAAAATTAATAGAGATAGATATAAAGATACATATATATTATCAGGGAGACAATATGGTTTTATAAAAATGAGATCCACTATTGTCGCGCTACGAGAAGTCGTCGTTACAGCGAAATGTGCAGTATGTGGCAGAAGATGATCAAAAATGTACTATGCGCTGATTACCCTGGATGTCAACAATGCGATCAACACGGCGAAATGGGCACACATACTCAAATCCCTGAATGAAATACGCGCCCCTGAATTCCTCATAAACAATATGCAGAAGACTGATTTTTGATACGGACAAAGGCACTAAAAGCTACTCTGTCTCGAATGGTTCAGTATTAGGCCTACTATTATGGAACCTCATGTATGACGGGGTGTTAAGAAGACAGCAACTAAGAGAAGTTAAACTTATAGCATATGCAGACGATCTTATGGTGGTAGCAGTGGCTAAACAATTAGTCGACCGAAAGAAGAAATGCAAAACAGAAGTTTTACTCGTAAGCATCAGTATGGTGGAAGAACAAAACAGTCTAAAACAGTATCGGCAAAGAAAGAGGAGAGAAACCAGAGCATCAAAATGCGGCAGAAGCGGTGCCATTCCTTATCCAAAGGGCGCTGGACACACAGACTTATACCGGACATCAACTTTTAGATAGACAGACGTCATGTGGACCTCGATTTTCATTTATTTAACACTATACGAAGCCACCAAGGCACTCATTATATGCAGACTCCTAGCCGGCAGATCCTGGGACTGCAAGCCAGGTATCAAAAGATGGCTGTATACCATGACTTATGGAGCGGTTGCATCGACATCTAAAGCAACGCAGTCTTCAGTATGCCACCAACTATCGAAGTTGCAAAGGCTCGCCTGTGTCTGTGCGTCAGGCGCAATGCGCACTTGCCCAACCGCAGCACTTGAAGTCATGCTGGAGTTCATACTGCTACATTAAGTGATCAATTAGGCAGCGAAACATGCCATGCTTCTAATGGCAGCAGAGAGTTTCGGCAAAGGGAAGATAATGTCACCTCAACAAATGAAAACCTTAGGGGAACACACACCTTTGGTTCTTCTTCCAAAGGACTGCGTTACGAAGAGGGTTAACTTTTCAAAAAAGTTCCGAGTTACTTACGGCATTAAGTCGGAGTGGAACGATTCCACGCTCGACATATTACTGAGTGGCAGCACTATCCAGTGGTACACTGAAGATTCGAAAACACCGGAAGGAATTGTAGCAGGCATTGCGGGACCGCATACCAAGCTATCCATACCAATGGAACGGTTTTACGAGCATCTTTCAAGCAGAAGTCTTTGCTACAGGGCACATCAGGCTTAGGAAGCACTTGTACAACATGGGCATAGTTTTTGCGCAAACTGCCGGTTCAGTTACATGGAACTGGAAACTCCAGAAGACCTGATTCTGGATTGTCCAGCAATTTGTAGAAGCAGGCTCAAGGCTCTAGATTCCGTCTAGGTGGACAGGAATCACATCACCTCAGTCGCGCTCTGAAGACTACTGGAATTGTTCAGGATGCTGTACCTTTGTGACCATATGTGATGTAGTAGATCATGGATCGCAGCGCTAAGCCTCAATTTTATGATTTTCAACCGCAGGCTGCTTTTCATATCGATTAGTCTCCG
>NW_024393452.1:0-1253 GCF_016617805.1 Bactrocera tryoni
CTGAAGGAGCTGAAGGCCATCCCAAAAAGTCTGTCTGTTTATGAACAGTGTTTCGAGGACTGGAAAAATCGTTGGCATAAGTGTATTGCATCATAAATATTGATGAATAATTAAATATTTTGCCTTTTATTAACAATTTCCGAGTAATTTTTGTCACAATGTATACTTGTAAACAGACCAACCTCCAACATTTTTGCTAATAAACATACAATTTTGTCGCGAATATTAATTTAGAGCACCGCTCAAGCAAATAAATAGCACAAATTAATTAACCGACCTATTCAAAGGGATATACATTTGCTAGAATAATGTTATATTTTATAGGTAGTATAATTATTCATTATTGTATTTCCTTTAATAAATAAATAAAAAAATAGAAGAATGTCATAGCGAAGAAAGATAAAAGGATATCGACAAAGGCTATCCTACATACATCTGGATAACTTAGTTCCTAACGAATATCCTAGTGCCACTCTCATTCTTTTAAAACTGATTCAGGCAGCTTCTTCTGTGATGGCTACAAACCATCATTTCTCCCAGCATCTTCACGTACTAATATTGAAATAAGCTCTGACAGTGGGTTGTTGAAATTTTCAAAGTTGGAAGAAGCTTCCACTGACTCCAAAGAAATGATGCGGAAATTAATATTGTTGTTGTTGTAAATTATTAAATTCTAATATTTTTGCCTAATAGTACAGACATCAAAACAGTTCAAATAATATCTACGGTTTTTTAAAAATGTATCCATTATTTTTCCAAATAGAACGAAAAAGATAAAATACGCCATATTTCACAATTTATCTGCGATAAAGACCAAAACTCCAATCAAGCGATGAAAAATGTAAATAATCTTTATGATTCTGACACTGTAACCACCAATGACGCTTAATTTTGGTTTCGTCGATTTTGTTCCGGTAACTTGCATTGACGTTAGGAAATATGTTTGGTGGGATTATGGGGAATCAGCTGCAAATAGCCGCTACTATATGACCAATCCTATAGTTCGGACCTGTATGGCCAATAATTGCGCCGTCTGACGACAGTAGAGGAATTGTGTTCCATTAGAAAAACGCCAGGTCACACACCTGTTGTTATTGTATCGGCAGAAAATATTTCTGAAGTAATTTGGAGGAATGCTGCTGGTTTGACTGGCCTAGGCCGAATAAAAATCCGGGTCCATTCTGGTTACATAGAACCGACTGTCACGGCAACGGAGGCCACACACAACGGTAGTGACACGCCGGATGCAACGA
>NW_024393453.1:0-528 GCF_016617805.1 Bactrocera tryoni
TGTAGCCATAACGAGATTGTATTTGGAGCAATTTCACAATCTTATATTAAGGTGTAGAATTGATTTTTCAGTACATACACATTAAGCAATCGATATCAAGTTGCGTAAATATATGAACTTTACATATTTATATAAGCAATCGATATCAAGTTGCGTAAAAATATGAACTTTACATATTTCTGTTAATTAGCCGTTTTGATGTTATTGGAGTTGTCAATGAGTTGTCGTGTACCCATAACGACGTTGTATTTGGAGAAATTTCACAATCTTATATATTGAGGTTTAGAATCGATTTTTTAGTACATACACATTAAGCAATCGATATCAAGTTGCGTAAAAATATGAACTTTACATATTTCTGTTAATTAGCCGTTTTGATGTTATTGGAGTTGTCAATGAGTTGTCGTGTACCCATAACGACGTTGTATTTGGAGAAATTTCACAATCTTATATATTGAGGTTTAGAATCGATTTTTTAGTACATACACATTAAGCAATCGATATCAAGTTGCGTAAAAATATGAACTT
>NW_024393454.1:0-2476 GCF_016617805.1 Bactrocera tryoni
AGTGCATTTGGAAAAAATTCCACAATTTTACATTTAGGTATAAACCTAATTTTCTGGGAGGTACACATTCAGAAATCCACATCAAGTTGATTCAAATCATTAGCTTCTCATATTAAAGTTAATTAACTTTCTTCATCTTACTAAAGTTGGCATAAGGCCATAACGGCAGTGCATTTGGAAAATTCCATAATTTTACATTTAGGTATAAAACCGATTTTCTGGCATGTACACATTTAGAAATCCATACCAAGTTGCTCCAAATCATTAGCTTCACATATTAAAGTTAATTAACTTTCTTCATCTTACTAAATTTGGCATAAAGCCATAACGGCAGTGCATTTGGAAAAATTCCACAATTTTACATTTAGTTATAAAACCGATTTTCTGGCATGAACACATTTAGAAATCCTTATCAAGTTGCTTCAAATCATTAGCTTCACATATTAAAGTTAATTTACTTTCTTCATCTTACTAAA
Organism: Bactrocera tryoni; assembly: GCF_016617805.1. Classification (NCBI taxonomy): domain Eukaryota; kingdom Metazoa; phylum Arthropoda; class Insecta; order Diptera; family Tephritidae; genus Bactrocera; species Bactrocera tryoni. Next base: position 477 of record NW_024393454.1, read on the forward strand.
TTTGGCATAAAGCCATAAGGGTAGTGCGTTTGGAAAAATTCCACAATTTTACATTTAGGTATAAAACCGACTTTCTTGCAAGTACACATTTAGAAATCCATTTCAAGTTGCTTCAAATCATTAGCTTCACATATTAAAGTAAATTAACTCTCACCATCTTACTCAAGGTGACATAAAGCCACAACGACAGTGCATTTGAAAAAAATACAGAATCTTACATTTAGGTATAAAACCGATTTTCTTGCATGTACACATTTAGAAATCCATATCAAGTTGCTTCAAATCATTAGCTTCACATATTAAAGTTAATTAATTAACCCTCACCATCTTACTCAAGTTGACATAAGACCATAACGGCAGTGCATTTGGAAAAATTCCACAATTTTACATTTAGTTATAAAACCGATTTTCTTGCATGTACACATTTGGAAATCCATATCAAGTTGATTCAAATTATTAAATTCACATATTAAAGTTAGTTAACTTTCTTCATCTTACTAAAGTTGGCATAATGCCATAACGGCAGTGCGTTTGGAAAAATTCCACAATTTTACATTTAGGTATAAAACCGACTTTCCTGCATGTACACATTTAGAAATCCATATCAAGTTGCTCCAAATCATTAGCATCACATATTAAAGTTAATTAATTAACCCTCACCATCTTACTCAAGTTGACATAAGACCATAACGGCAGTGCATTTGGAAAAATTCCACAATTTTACATTTAGTTATAAAACCGATTTTCTGGCATGTACACATTTAGAAATCCATATCAAGTTGATTCAAATCATTAGCTTCACATATTAAAGTTAATTAACTTTCTTCATCTTACTAAAGTTGGCATAAGGCCATAACGGCAGTGCATTTGGAAAAATTCCACAATTTTACATTTAGTTATAAAACCGATTTTCTGGCATGTACACATTTAGAAATCCATATCAAGTTGATTCAAATCATTAGCTTCACATATTAAAGTTAATTAACTTTCTTCATCTTACTAAAGTTGGCATAAGGCCATAACGGCAGTGCATTTGGAAAAATTCCACAATTTTACATTTAGTTATAAAACCGATTTTCTGGCATGTACACATTTAGAAATCCATATCAAGTTGCTTCAAGTCATTAGCGTCACATATTAAAGTAAATTAACCTTCTCCATTTTACTGAAGTTGGCATAAAGCCAAAACGGCAGTGCATTTGGAAAAATTCCACAATTTTACATTTCGGTATAAAACCGATTTTCTGGCATGTACACATTTACAGATCCATATCAAATTGCTTCAAATCATAAGCTTCACATATTAAAGTTAATTAACTTTCTTCATCTTACTAAAATTGCCATAAAGCCATAACGGTAGTGCATTTGGAAAAATTCCACAATTTTACATTTAGGTATAAAACCGACTTTCTTGCACGTACACATTTAGAAATCCATATTAAGTTGCTTCAAATCATTATCTTCAAATATTTAAGATAATTAACTTTCTTCATCTTACTAAAGTTGGCATAATGCAAAAACGGCAGTGCATTTGGAAAAATTCCACAATTTTACACAATTTTACATAATTTTACAGTTAGGTATAAAATCGATTTTCTTGTATATAAACATTTAGAAATCCATATCAAGGTGCTTCAAATCATTAACTTTACATATTAAAGTTAATTAACTTTCTTCATCTTACTAAAGTTGACACAAAGCCATATCGGCAGTGCATTTGGGAAAATTCAACAATTTCACATTTAGGTATAAGACCGATTTCCTTGCATATACACATTTAGAAACACATATCAAGTTCCTTCAAATCATTAACTTTACATATTAAAGTTAATTAACTTTCTTCATCTTACTAAAGTTGACACAAAGCCATATCGGCAGTGCATTTGGGAAAATTCAACAATTTCACGTTTAGGTATTAAACCGATTTTCTTTCACACACACATTTGGCAATCTGTGTCGAATAGCTTCAAATCATTAGCTTCACGTATTAAAGTTAATTA
>NW_024393455.1:0-2003 GCF_016617805.1 Bactrocera tryoni
GGGTTGGGGTAGTATAGACCCATATTTATCTATTAAAAATTATCATGCCATATAGTAACAAAATGTTCACTGGGTTTCATTAAGGTACCCCACATTCAATCACGAATCATTTACAGCAAACTTTGCCGGATGTTCGAAAATCCTGATATTAGTTATAGTATGTGGGATAGGTCAAGTTTTCGCTCAATTGTGTTTATTTTAGACATAAATATATACTGTTTGGAGTAAAAATATTTCTGTAACTTTGATTGAGATAACTGAAATATTGGCCGATATATCAAGCATAAAGTCACCTGGAAGTTTAAAAAACTTTATATTAGGTATATAGGGGCTAAGGGAAGTATTGACCCAATTCAACCCATTTTTGAAACATAGAATACTGTTGTCAGGAAAGGATTCTGTCTGAATTTCAATATATTCGGAACCTAGGGACTTGAACAGTTTTGTTTGGATTTGGACAATTTGTGGTCATAAGATGGCATACTTTAAAGGTAAAACTTAAAGTAAAACTTTGCTCTAATAATTCCTTTAAAGACCGAAAAATTGTCCAAATTCAACCAAATCCATTCAAGCACCAAGCTACCGAATATCTGAACCTCAGTATCTATAGTTGACTTTTCGCTCAATGTGAGAGATGTATAATCGAAATTCAGACTAAATTCCTTCTTGACAATAGTAAATCTGTGTAGCGAAATTGGGTTGAATCGGGTCAATACCTCCCTTAGCCCTCATATACCTAATATACAATTTTTCGAACTTCCAGGTGACTTTATGCTGAATATATCGGCCAATATTTGAGTTATCTCAATGAAAATGAGAGAGCGTGTTTTACTCATAATAGTGTATCTTCGAGCCTCAAATAGATACAATTGGGCGAAAACTTGACCTAGCCTCTGATAGCAATTACCATTCGAACATCCGGCTGACTTTGCTCCATAAGCTGATTGTATGTGAGGTACCTTAATAAAACCCAGGGAACATTTTTTCTGTATGTGGCGTGATATATATAATAGATAAAATTCCATATATGTACTACACTTGATGATTTTTGTTTTTCTAACAAATCTTATACCGAATATGTATGTCGGTCAGTGTACTATAACTCAGTATGTACAATATAAAATTATTTAAATTTTCCAGACAATTTGCAACTTTGCCAAAAATTCTCTTTTTTTTTACAAAATTCTTCAATTAATCACGACCTCGTACATTTTGCACGGTCCAAAAGCATTTCGAACGAGTGTTTTAGCTCGTTGGCCGGTATGGCCAACCAGTATGCCGGTGCAAGCCGTTTGAATGGCCACTACGTCTGCATAATGCTTTCCTTTTATAACAAATACATTTTTCTGAAAAGGAAGAAGTCGCACGGTGACATATCAGGTTAATACGGGGAATAGTTAATGGTTAAAATGTGATTTTTGGTCAAATAGTCGTCCTTCAAATATTGGGTTCTGAGCAATTTTTAGTCATCAGTCAATTTGTGCGCAACAAACCATGCACACACCTTTCGTAAGCCCAAATGTTCGGTCAAAATGTGATAAATCGATGTTTTACGAAAGGTTACTTCTGATTTTTGATTAATTCACACACTGTTTCGATGGAGTTTCCGGTCATCACGGATTTTGATTGGCTCACATGTTGATCGTCATTTATGTTGTATGGCAGCTATATGTTATAGTGGTCCGATATCGGCCGTTCCGACAAATGAGCAGCTTCTTGAATAGAAAATGACGTTTGCAAAATTTCAAACGATATCTTAAAACCTGATTGACTAGTTCGTATATATACAGACAGACTAACAGACGGACATCGCTAAATCGACTCAGCTCAACATACTGATCGTTTATATACTTTATAGGGTCTCCGACGCTTCCTTCTGGGTGTTACAAACTTAATATACCCTATTCAGGGTATAATTTAATGTTGGCACTTTGTTCGAAGCTGATTTTCGCACCGATAACACAAACATACTGACACTTAAAACGCAATAACTTCACTTCCAA
>NW_024393456.1:0-1203 GCF_016617805.1 Bactrocera tryoni
GATACTGAGATGCTTCAAATCATTAACTTCACATATTTTATTATACTCTCGCAACAATGTTGCTAAGGAGAGTATTATAGTTTTGTTCACATAACTTTTGTTTGTAAGTCATAAAACTAAAAGAGTCAGATATAGGGTTATATATACCAAAGTGATCAGGGTGACGAGTAGAGTCGAAATCCGGATGTCTGTCTGTCCGTCCGTCCGTCTGTCCGTCCGTCTGTCTGTCCGTCTGTTTGTCCGTCCGTGCAAGCTGTAACTTGAGTAAAAATTGAGATATCATGATGAAATTTGGTGCACGTACTCCTTGGCTCAATAAGAAGGTTAGGTTCGAAGATGGGCAAAATCGGCCCACTGCGACGCCCACAAAACGGCGGAAACCGAAAACCTATAAAATGTCATAACTAGGCCATAAATAAAGATATTAAAGTGAAATTTTGCACAAAGGATCGCATTAGGAAGGGGCATATTTGGGCGCAATTTTTTTGGAAAAGTGGGCGTGGCCCCACCCCCTACTAAGTTTTTTGTACATATCTCAAAAACTACTATAGCTATGTCAACCAAATTCTACAGAGTCGTTTGCTTCAGGCATTTCCATATACAGTTCAAAAATGGAAGAAATCGGATAATAACCACGCCCACCTCCCATACAAAGGTTATGTTGAAAATCACTAAAAGTGCATAAACCGACTAACAAAAAACGGCAGAAACACTAAATTTTACGGAAGAAATTGCAGAAGGAAGTTGCACCCAGACTTTTTTAAAAAATTGAAAATGGGCGTGGCGTCGCCCACTTATGGACCAAAAACGATATCTCGGGAACTACTAGACCGATTTCAATGAAATTCGGTATATAATATTTTCTTAACACCCTGATGACACGTACGAAATATGGGTGAAATCGGTTCACAACCACGCCTTCTTCCAATATAACGCTTTTTTGAATTCCATCTGATGCCTTCTCTGTATAATATATACATTAGGAACCAATGATGATAGCGGAATAAAACTTTACAAAAATACGGTATTTGAAAAATATGTAAATGACGTATAATGAAATCTCGATTATCACTTTATCATGCGAGAGTATAAAATGTTCGGTGACACCCGAACTTAGCCCTTCCTTACTTGTTTTTGATTAATTAATCTTTTTCATCCCACTGAAGTTGACATGAAGCCATAACGGCAGTGCATTTGCAAAAA
>NW_024393457.1:0-1740 GCF_016617805.1 Bactrocera tryoni
TGAAGCGTGGACGGGTCCTCTAGTAATAAATAAATATGCAATTATGTACCATTTTAGTCGGCTGCTTTCTATTTTTCCGCTAGAGACATTATTCCATCAGTGTAAATCGAAATTTCGAAATTTCCAGAACGAAAGCGAGGGAACCAATGTTGTGCCTCAGTAAACTTCACAAATTTCATTGGTGGTTTTCACAAATTTCATTTGTGGCTTGCATGGCATTCTTCCCTTTTTATACAAAAATTTTAAATAAATATGGCGAATTTCTTAATTATTTTCACTCGTTTTTGGTGAACAGCTGTAGCTTTCTACTCAACTTCAGCAAATTTAATTTTTGGTTAAACGAATCATATAATCTCACTTTTCCCCACTATATGGTATGACACAATGTGATTGGTAGCTGAAGATATACGACTGCAACGACATCTATTGACCAAAAAACGATTTTTTCGACTACCAATATAATATACATATATAAGAAACGCAGAATTATGCGCAACAATAAGGCAATTATAATAACGTCTGCAAAACTGTGTTAAGGCTGAGAAGAAAGGAACGCCTTAAACCGGTTAAACGTCTAAAGTATTACTCTCGTCGAACCTTTTTAAACAGCAAATGAACACATTAAAGTTATATATAAACAACTGCGAAGCTACACATAAATACATAAGCAATTCTTCGCTGCCAATACTTGGCGACAAAAACACAAATGAGAAATACAGAACGTGTAACATATACTCAGGCGCTTTAGAGATGCTAAGCATTTTAACCCCATTTGAAATGGCTCAAGTGCTCGTTTCTTTGCTGTACTGCTTACTTTTCCAGTATGCCGCACCTCGCATTCCAACGCCCTCGCTGCTTTTTTTTTCTTGATTATTGACTATTTTACGTATTGTACCCGAACCCCTCGCTCTCCTTCCTTCTCTCGCTGCCATATATTTTGATTTATTTGCTACGGTTTCGTTGGTGTACTTGGAATACTATAATTGTTTGGTTTAATACTTATTTGAAGCTGCCTAATTCCAGGAAACATATTACCAAAAACAATGTGACACGCACCACGTAAAAACAACAACTATGAAAGCTACCGTCCAACCTCAAATCGCTTAATGTTTTTAGCGTCCTTTTTAAGTATGAAACTTTTTCTCTTCCTTTTTTAAATAAGTTCAATTTTGCTCTTTTTTATTATTCTCATTAACGCTTGCAAAAATATTCAAAAATGTAGCAACATTGCATACATATCTACACATCTTCAGTACATATGAAAGGGATTAGGGTAGTGCTTTCTGGCATCATACATTTGGCGGACCCCAATTGTCAAATTCAACTGAAAGAATACATTAATTATGGTGGTAAAGAGGGCTTTTATTGGAGTTGCTAGTTAGTGGTCATGAAAACGCCCATCTTTAAATGAAATCTAAAATCTCAGAGATTACTTCAATAATTTCAACCAAATTTTGATGTGTGTGGTTACCTAAATATTCCCACAAGATGCCTTGGAAATGGGTGAAATCGGATGACAGCCACACCTAATTCCGAAATCAATGAAGTTATCAGAATAAAATTTTGTACAAAAAGTGCCGTCAAGGAATTATATCATATTGTCATCGAATCATAAATTCTGCCTGTATATCTAACATAAAATAATGAATACATAATAGATGATAAGATTAAAATCATAAATTAAATAATGTCTTTCTAAAAACCGTGTATCATCTTGCTTTAAATAGATGAAACCAGAGT
>NW_024393458.1:0-2664 GCF_016617805.1 Bactrocera tryoni
TCACATGTTTGTTTCAACTTTGTAAACGCCCTAGCGGCTAAAGTATTCGACGCAGGTGGGTCAAATAAATAGCATCGGTTAGATAATTTAATGATCTTTTAGAAAAGCCCTCAACCTATTTTGAATCCCTACCAGGGGCGAAGCAATAGTGTTCACAAACAAATGTAGTGTTTTGAGAAAAATCACATGTTTGTTTCAACTTTGTAAACGCTCTAGCGGCTAAAGTATTCGACGCAGGTGGGTCAAATAAATAGCATCGGTTAGATAATTTAATGATCTTTTAGAAAAGCCCTCAACCTATTTTGAATCCCTACCAGGGGCGAAGCAATAGTGTTCACAAACAAATGTAGTGTTTTGAGAAAAATCACATGTTTGTTTCAACTTTGTAAACGCTCTAGCGGCTAAAAGTATTCGATGTAGGTGGGTCACTTATAAATAGCATCGGTTAGATAATTTAAGGGAGCTTTTGAAAAACCCTCAACCTATTTTCTATCCCTACCAGGAGCGTGCGGCAATAGTTCACAAACAAATGTAGTGTTTTTGAGAAAAATCACATGTTTGTTTCAACTTTGTAAACGCTCTAGCGGCTAAAGTATTCGATGTAGGTGGATCAAATAAATAGCATCGGTTAGATAATTTAAGGAGCTTTTAGAAAAGCCCTCAACCTTTTTTTTATTCCTACCAGGAGCGTGACAATAGTGTTCACAAACAAATGTAGTGTTTTTTGAGAAAAATCACATGTTTGTTTCAACTTTGTAAACGCTCTAGCGGCTAAAGTATTCGATGTAGGTGGATCAAATAAATAGCATCGGTTAGATAATTTAAGGAGCTTTTAGAAAAGCCCTCAACCTATTTTCTATCCCTACCAGGAGCGTGGCAATAGTGTTCACAAACAAATGTAGTGTTTTTTGAGAAAAATCACATGTTTGTTTCAACTTTGTAAACGCTCTAGCGGCTAAAGTATTCGATGTAGGTGGATCAAATAAATAGCATCGGTTAGATAATTTAAGGAGCTTTTAGAAAAGCCCTCAACTCATTTTCTATCCCTACCAGGAGCGTGGCAATAGTGTTCACAAACAAATGTAGTGTTTTGAGAAAAATCACATGTTTGTTTCAACTTTGTAAACGCTCTAGCGGCTAAAGTATTCGATGTAGGTGGGTCATATAAATAGCATCGGTTAGATAATTTAAGGAGCTTTTAGAAAAACCCTCAACCTTTTTTCTATCCCTACCAGGAGCGTGGCAATAGTGTTCACAAACAAATGTAGTGTTTTGAGAAAAATCACATGTTTGTTTCAACTTTGTAAACGCTCTAGCGGCTAAAGTATTCGATGTAGGTGGATCAAATAAATAGCATCGGTTAGATAATTTAAGGAGCTTTTAGAAAAGCCCTCAACCAGTTTTCTATTCTGACCAGGAGCGTGACAATAGTGTTCACAAACAAATGTAGTGTTTTGAGAAAAATCACATGTTTGTTTCAACTTTGTAAACGCTCTAGCGGCTAAAGTATTCGATGTAGGTGGATCAAATAAATAGCATCGGTTAGATAATTTAAGGAGCTTTTAGAAAAGCCCTCAACCTTTTTTCTATCCCTACCAGGAGCGTGGCAATAGTGTTCACAAGCAAATGTATGTAGTGTTTTGAGAAAAATCACATGTTTGTTTCAACTTTGTAAACGCTCAAGCGGCTAAAGTATTCGATGTAGGTGGATCAAATAAATAGCATCGGTTAGATAATTTAAGGAGCTTTTAGAAAAGCCCTCAACCAGTTTTCTATTCTGACCAGGAGCGTGACAATAGTGTTCACAAACAAATGTAGTGTTTTGAGAAAAATCACATGTTTGTTTCAACTTTGTAAACGCTCTAGCGGCTAAAGTATTCGATGTAGGTGGGTCAAATAAATAGCATCGGTTAGATAATTTAAGGATCTTTTAGAAAAGTCCTCAACCTATTTTCTATCCCTACCAGGAGCGTGGCAATAGTGTTCACAAACAAATGTAGTGTTTTGAGAAAAATCACATGTTTGTTTCAACTTTGTAAACGCTCTAGCGGCTAAAGTATTCGACGTAGGTGGATCAAATAAATAGCATCGGTTAGATAATTTAAGAAGCTTTCAGAAAAGCCCTCAACCTATTCTCTATCCCTACCAGGAGCGCGGCAACAGTGTTCGCAAACAAATGAAGTGTTTTGAGAAAAATCACATGTTTGTTTCAACTTTGTAAACGCTCTAGCGGCTAAAGTATTCGATGCAGGTGGGTCATATAAATAGCATCGGTTAGATAATTTAAGGAGCTTTTAGAAAAGCCCTCAACCAGTTTTCTATTCTGACCAGGAGCGTGACAATAGTGTCACAAACAAATGTAGTGTTTTGAGAAAAATCACATGTTTGTTTCAACTTTGTAAACGCTCTAGCGGCTAAAGTATTCGATGTAGGTGGATCATATAAATAGCATCGGTTAGATAATTTAAGGAGCTTTTAGAAAAGCCCTCAACCTTTTTTCTATCCCTACCAGGAGCGTGGCAATAGTGTTCACAAACAAATGTAGTGTTTTGAGAAAAATCACATGTTTGTTACAATTTTGTAAACACCCTAGCGCCGAAAGTACTCGACGTAGGTGGGTCAAATAAACAGCATCGGTTAGATAATTTAAGGAGCTTTTAGAAA